>NC_081438.1:35749275-36049275 GCF_949786415.1 Peromyscus eremicus | reverse complement strand
CACAATGGAGTACTACTCAGCAGAGAAAAACAATGACATCATGAAATTTGCAGGCAAATGGATGGATATTTTAGTATATAATTTGATAAGGATAGCTGACAGCAAATATGAGTGGCTGTTGTCCAGTAATACAGATTTAAGTTTCCTCAAAATTCCATGTTCCTATGTGATGACTGCTTCATTGTGTTTTTACAGTAACAGACAAAGAGAATCATAAATCAGGGCAAATGTCACATACGTTGGTGGAAACATTAAGGGGGTGAGTTAAAGCAAAGTAGGAGTTCTATTGGCCTCAGATGCTTTCTAAGGACATCCTCAGTTTTTGATTGGTTGGAAAGTAGTGCTCTGTTTGTCTATTCCAATGAGTTACCCAATGGTCACAAAAATGTTGGATAATAAATGGGCATGGAATGGGCTATAGATGCCCTAAGGTAATTTGGCTCTGAGCTTGCACCATCCCAACCTCCCTGCAATTGCTGAAGTTCATCAGTTATTGGCTGTCAGAGGAAGTATACATACAGTTTTCATTCTGAGGTCATTTATTCACAGTATATACAATGGGAAATTACCAAGATGTGATGGTTTAGTCTGATAACTGGGCTCTAAGGAGATGGGTCAGTTGGTATAAAATACCCACCATGCAAACCTGAGGACCTGAGTTTGATTCCCAGAACCCACATTAAAATAAAAAAACAAGAGCTGGACTTGTGGATAGGAAGCAAAGATGAATGGACCCCAGAGCTCACTGACCAACAAGCTGAGCCATAGGCAGTCCTAGGTCAGTGAGGGATCTTGTCCCCAAAAATATCACCTGAGAGATGATACCTGAGGCTGACTGCTGGCCCACACATACACACCCACCCACACACAAGACAAAATCTAGTTACTTGTACATCTTTTTCACTGATGTTCTCAGGCTTTTGGCTAGTTAGGAGTTATCAAGGTATGTTTAAGTATCCACTGTTAAGGTATTTGAAATGAGCATTTTATAAGCAACTGCTTTAATACTCTATGTCTCTGTCACTAGCAATGGGTGGTGTTCTGTATCTGAACTTTATATATTTTGCACAAATTTATAGAGTTCTGTGTGTGTAAGCTTAATATATGCTAAAAAAACTAGCAAGGGCTATTTTATGAATATGTAAAAGTCTGCATTATACCTGGACTTCCAACATACAAAGTAGCCAGTGAAGTTCTTTGGACATGTCTGCTATTCCTCATCAGTGCCATTCAGAGAGAAAACCTGCCATTCATGTTGTCCTCTCTATATCTACTCACCTTGATAGAGCAATTAGTGTGCTATCACGTTTCTGCCTGTCACCAGCACTAACGGTGTAAGTGTTCCAATTGTATCACGAATCTGTAAACAGAGGTAACTGAAAATGCTCTAGTAGTGTGCATTCCAAGCAGTGCCTTTAAAACAACTGAAAGGTACTGGACGCCTAAGGAGGCATCTGCAGTTTTCTTTAAGTGTTTGCTCTCAGGGGCTTGAGAGATGGCTCATTGGTTAAAACCACTGGCTGCCAGCCAGGCAGTGGAGGTGCACGCCTTTAATCCCAGCACTCAGGAAACAGAGGCAGACAGACCTTTGTAAATTCTAGGCCAGGCTGGTCTATAGTGTGAGTTCCAAGACAACAAGGGCTACACAAAGAACCCTGTCTTTACAAGCCCCCCAAACAACAACAGCAGCAACAACAACAAAAAATGGAGTCACTAGTGCCAATCCTCTCATGAACAGCTAAGACCAAGGGAGTGTGGAGAAGTGATCCTTGTACGTGGGTGCCTGCACAGCCTTGAGTGTTCCTGGTTGGGGTCTGTGTCTGTTATTTGTTTTGGATATAGACCTTTTCACCTCAAAATTCAGTAATATAAAGGGATGCTGAGGCAATGTAACTGTCCTGGAAACAGGGAAGGTACTCCAAAGGGACACTGTGCCTCCCTGATTAAATACAAGGAGATTGGTTAATGCACCCCAGAAATAACTGGAATCTCTCCAGGAATTTCATGCAGGCAAATGAAAGAGACTGAAGTCTGGTGCTGGACTGAGGAAAAACGTGGCTCCCCAAAAGATTCAGAGAGTTCTGGTCTCGTATCAGATCATTCTGCAGGAGACACTGGGACAGAGGGAGTCATGGCTCAGTGGTGGGCACGACCACACCTTCATCAGGACTGCTTAGTTTTGCATCCTTCTTGCTTCACATTTAAAACTAACTCTCATGTCAGGACCCTGAATAAGGAGTGGGGTGTAACTGACCCCCATTATTTGTTCCTTTTCCGAATGTGGCCACATGGACTAAATCTCCTTCCTCTGCTCTCACTCACTATGTAGATAGGCCAGACTGGCCTTTAAACTCACAGACATCCACCTATCTCTGCCTATCGAATGCTGGGGGAAAAGGCATGCATCACCACACCCAGTCTTTCCCTGCTCTTCACTGTTGTCTACCAGGCTTATAGAGGATGAGTGGCAAAGCAGAACTTTTTAGAGGTCTCAGGGCCCAGACTCTGACCCTAACAATCTCCCCACACACAGAGCATCCCTGTCTGTATGTTATCCTATGAATAGCTATCAGGTGGATGTCTGGGAAACAGGAGCAGAATTTTGAGGAGCTGAGGTGTCAGGAGACAAGACAAGTTGTGGGTCTGACTGGTGGATTCCTGGGTCAAGAAGTTCCCAACACTTCCCCTGAGATGCACACCAGGCTCCCCTGAATACCTGGGCAAAAGAGGAAAAATCAGATCAGGATGGGGCCTGAAGTCTCAGACTCACCCTTTTTTAAGTGAATATCGTCTCCATGTGAACACAGATTAGGATGGGGCTGTCATGCAGGGCCACCCAGAATACACAAGGGCTTGGTTCTCCTTGAACATGGGACAAGCCTCAGCATTCTTAGGTAAAGGTAAAGCTATCTGGAAATCTGCCTTTGAAGAACTTCCATCAATTACCCCACCACCCTCTGAGCCCCAGAACAGCAACTGTCAGTCCTGATGTGGTCAATGCTTCTGCAGGAGGGGGGCACCTTTCACACAGACAAGGGCACCTGCTCTGCAGAGAATCAAATCAATGGAAATCTACAACCTCTGATTTCATCTCAACAGCCTGTCAAGGACACCCACGTTAAAAGTGAAGCTCTGTCCAATCCTGTTGTATTGAGTTCACCTCAGGAGCTACCCCATTCCCATCCCTATTTGAAATGTCACTGAGATTCCATCAAACAGGTCAGGGAGGGCCTCCTTGTGTTTCCATGGAGAACCACTGTCCTCTAGTGGCCAGATGATGAAGAATAATATCCTTGGGGAAAGGCTCACAGGCACTCAACTTTATGTCAATTAATCTCTGTGTGTGTGTGTGTGTGTGTGTGTGTGTGTGTGTGTGAGAGAGAGAGAGAGAGAGAGAGAGAGAGAGAGAGAGAGAGAGAGAGAGAGAGAGAGAGAGAGAAATTGTGGAATTTGTGCATTTTCTATAGAGCACAATTTATCAAACCTCAAAAATAAATACACGTGTGCCTCATACAAAACAATTCATATTCTAGAAGTATATTTAGAGAAGGCTTGGGTTTTTCAAATCTGGTGACAAGAGTGTTTCTTCTAGAATCCTCTACTCTCTATGAACAGGTGGACTGTGTTTCTCTCTATTGAGTTTCTCTCTATTGAGTTTCTCTCTATTGAAGTTATTGGGCCTTTGATATTGCCTTGCTGCATGACTGAGTTCTAAGACCAGGCTCTGAGAGGCCTTCTGCTGGGTCACCACCACCATGCTGTGAGGAAGCCAGACCCCAGCTGTCCCAGCCAGTAGCCATCAGAGCATCCCTTGGAAGCTCTGAGTCAGCAAGGCTTCAGACCCTGGAGAACCCAGCTGGTGGGCAGCCCGTCTCTGTCCTGGAATACAGCTCCACCCATCTGCCCATCCCCCCGACCTGTCTCCATAATTGTACAGCTGTAGCCAAAATGTGTGGCCATCAACTAAGGGGCTAATATTTGAGGTTCTTGGTACAATAGTTTCATTAATAGGACAGAAATGAATGATACTCACCACCAAGTTGTACAAAATAACCCAGCTGGAAACTTTACTGGCTAGCATTGATCATGGTTTCTACAATGGGCTACTCTGTGACCACAAAGAGAACAAAAATGGGCTGAAGAGATGTCTCAATGGTTAAGAGCACTGGTTGCTGTGGTGATACATTGTGGCCTCCAATATATTGTGCACCCTAATAAGGTTTATCTGAGGATCAGAGGAAAAAGCCAGCCACTATAGTAAGCATAGAGGTCAGGCAGTGGTAGCACACACCTTTAATCCTAGCTTTCAGAAGGCAGAGATCCATTCGGATCTCTGAGTTCATGGCCAAACTTGAAACAGAGCCAGGTGTGGTGGCACATGCCTTAAACACTAGTTAACCATAAATGTCTGGAGGTCTGTACAGACAGACAGGAAAGACAGAGCTGGGCAAGAAGAGGAAGTGATGTAGCTGGGCAGAGACAGGAAATGAGATGGTAGAACAGAAAGGAATATAGGCTTGTGTATACAAGAAGTAGGTCTCTTTGGAAACTGAGGTGTCGGTGAGGTGAGGTTGTCTGTGGCTTGTTCTATTCCTCCGATCTCTCAGTTTTTCACCCCAATATCTGACCCCATGTTTTTTTTTAGTAAGATGGTTTAGCAATTCATCTTCTAGGCTGTTCTCATACAGGACCAGGTTCAATTCCCAGCACTGACACAGCAGCTCACAACCATTCATAACCCCAGTTCCAAGGGATCCAACACCTTTTTCTGGCTTCCATGGGAATGGCTGATATGCACTGCATAGAAACACATGCACTCATACATGTAAAATAGTAAGATAATTTCTAAAAAAAACAATTTAATTATGTAAATGTTCATTGTGCACGCTAATGTGTAACATGAAGATATTGTCATATACATACATCACTACATTGAGCATATCCCCTCCCATACATCCTTCTATTCCCATTAGTCCTTTCGAATACCATTGGGCCTTTTAAACTCCCTCTATATTTCATGCTATTTATACCAATATAAATTTCTGTATTTCTATAAAATCTAGGAACTACAAACTTACTCCTTCCTTTTTTCTTCCTTCTGGTTTTGCATTGAATTTTTAAGATTCTCATTTTTCCTTCAACATGCCTGAAACTTGAATATGAATGAATTTTAAACTGGTCATTGAAGAATGAAGATATGGAAACTTTTACCAAAGTCTTAAAGTTAGTGTGTAATTTTCCCTTGGGGTAAGGAATGTTGTGAGAGGTGTTGACATCCTGCAAACCAGAACCGAGACTGCAATGCCTGGGGATGCAGAAGAGGCACACTGTTGCCTGTGGAAGCCCAAAGGGAATAGACACTAGCATGCATAGGAGAGGAGCCTAGCCTGATCTTCCAAGTGAAAGGCACGATTAAACATGAACACATACAGTTTGTTACTGTCTGTTACCCTAACATTAACCTCAATCTAAATATCCCTAAGGCCACCTAAGCATGACTCTTTCTATACTGACATGTTCCTGGGCACTTGTAAGTGGGTCCTCTGTGTGCCCTTGAGAGTGTGGGTGTGAGGACATGGGCACATGTCCCTATTTGTGCCTTCACCTCTGGTGACAGTGGTATGGGGTTTCCCAGGTATGGGGAATCTGTGATCATATACACATGATGGCATAGTAGGAAATTGATGCTAGAATGTTCCACAGGGAGCAGGTTGGGACCATGGGAAGATCCTAAGAGAAAAGTGCCTTTTTCCTGGGATACATGTGCTATAGAGGTAATGGTTTGGAAACCTCTTCTGCCTTCTCAAAGCTGAGGATCTGTCTGAAGCCAGGATTCCCAGGACATTGTGAGGCATGGACATATGGACACCATTGTGTCCCACTGTTCACATGGAAAGGCAGAAGGAGAGAAGTCGGCAGTCCTGGTCAGCCCTAGAGAAAGTCTATATGGAGGAGGCGCAGGCTGGAGACCCCCAGGAAGTGACCTCACTTCCTTAACACTATTACAGATGGAACACAGACTCTTGGTTACCGGGTAACCAGATCCCAGCAGTAGCCTCAACTGACTCACTTCTCTGGAGGCCCTTGAAAATTCAGAATG
Organism: Peromyscus eremicus; assembly: GCF_949786415.1. Taxonomy (NCBI): domain Eukaryota; kingdom Metazoa; phylum Chordata; class Mammalia; order Rodentia; family Cricetidae; genus Peromyscus; species Peromyscus eremicus. The sequence goes on along the minus strand of NC_081438.1, from coordinate 36,043,175 downwards.
TTGTCCTGTTCCCAGACTTCTGGCAGCTCAGGGCACCAAAAAGCTAAGAGTCCTGGCTTTGGCCACCTTTGGAGATGCTGGGTGTGCTTTGTTTTTCAACACTTCTGGCCATTTTCCCACTGGAAACCAAGGTAACACAGCCTGTAGTAAGAAACCTTTCAGGTCCTCCTGATACTCTGCAGTTTCTGACTGGGTCTGTGTTCCTGTGAGAACACTGAGGAACATTCTTTATGCCCACTTTTCACTTCAGTGTGTGGTAATGAGTTGCTGATGTCTCTGAGTTTTCACATTTAAATCACCCTTCCTACCTTCCTTGGTTGTTCCTCAGAATAAGAGGTAGCTGCATAAGTGCCCCCCCTCCCACGTTCAATGCCAATAGCCCAAACTACCTGGAAAAATCATCAAGTATGTTCCAACTGCCCTTAAGAACCAGGATCGTGGGATTGGGAATTTAGCTCAGTGGTAGAGCGCTTGCCTATCAAGCACAAGGCCCTGGGTTCAGTCCTCAGCTCCAAAAAAAAAGACAGAAGACAACTGTCTGTAACTCCAGTTCCAGAGGACCAGTACCCTCACACAGACATACATGCAGACAAAACACTAATGTAAATAAAATAAATCATTTAAAAAAAAAACAAGAACCAGGACTGTACCTTATCTATATTGTTCTGGTAGTCTACCCGAAGTTTGCTACCACCTGGGAGATGCTGGACCCAATAATGGAAATGTGAGTGACCACACACAAGTTCAGGTCCTCAAGCCTCCTGGTTTGGTTTGAGAACTCTGCTTTTCTCTTGGACAATATGCTCTCCCAGCACATATATGATTGTACCCTGGCATCATTGGTCCTGGACCTGGACCTTCAAAGTGACATGGCCAGAGGTGGGGGTGGAGGAGACAGCTCTAGATTGTGTTCTTCACTTTCCCCAAGAAGTGTCAATCACTATTCTTTCTTATGCCTTGAGAAGAGCCTTTTCCCCATTTGTATAAAAGGTTTTAGACACTATCTAGGTTTGATGGGATTAACAGAAGCAGATAAGGGTCCCTGGGTCCACTCAAGAAGCTCCGTACCAACCAAGAAACCTAGCAAGGTTTCTCTCATTGAATGAAGATCTTTGAAGAGCTGTGACCACAGGCTCATTCCCAGGCCCTCAGCATGGAAGTCAGAAGAGTGCAAGGAGCCCTGAGCACCCTCACCTCCTTCTCCACCAGATTCAAGTAGCTTCTTCTAGATCTCTTGGTGGGTTGGGGACAGATGGCTGTAGAGGTGACTTAGCAGGAGGTTTCTCTGGTCCCACCCGGACAAATCTCTTCCACTTGTGGTCCCACAGCCACTTGTAAAATAATCACTCAAAGGCTTCATATTAATTAAAACTCTATGATGCTGTGGGATGGTCTGTATGTCAAGTGTGTTGCTGATTGGTCAATAAATAAATCACTGATTGGCCAGTGGCCAGGCAGGAAGTATAGGCGGGACAAGGAGGAGAATAAAGCTCGGAAGTGGAAGGCTGAGTCAGAGACACTGCCAGCCACCATGATGACAAACAGCATGTGAAGATGCCGGTAAGCCACGAGCCACGTGGCAAGGTATAGATTTATGGAAATGGATTAATTTAAGCTATAAGAACAGTTAGCAAGAAACCTGCCATGGCCATACAGTTTGTAAGCAATATAAGTCTCTGTGTTTACTTGGTTGGGTCTGAGCGGCTGTGGGACTGGTAGGTGAGAGAGATTTGCCCTGACTGTGGGCCAGGCAGGAAAGCTCTAGCTACACTATGGCATATGGCTCAGGCTCCTTGGTAGCTAGGTCTTATAACTTAACTCAGCACATTCCTATTAATCTGTCTTGCCATGTGGCTTCGTGGCTTACTGGTACTTTCACATCTTGCTTCTCCTGGCGGCAGCTCTCAGCTTCTGCCCCTACTCCACCATTTTCCTACTTGTGTCGCTGCTTGGATTTTCCACCTGCCTCTAAGCTGTCTTGCCATAGGCCAAAGAAGCTTTATTTATCAACCAATGATAACAACATATATTTACAGCACACAGAAATATATCCCACAACACTTTCCCTTTCCTGCTAAATCAAAGAGAAAGGTTTTAGTTTTAACATTCTAAAATAATATACAACAAAATAGTTACCAAGCCAGAATTACAGTTACCATACCTAGTGTATTCATACACAGGTGACAGCCTCTTAGAGTGCCACAGGTATGGGTCCTTCCGGCCTCACTGTGTGAAGGGTCAGCAAACAAAGAAGTCAGTGGGTTTTGAGTGAAGAGGGAGGCAAGAACCCATATGTGGAGTTCCGGGATGTTTGGGGTGGCTACGGTTGAGGACTAAGTAATTACCAGTCACCCTCCTCTTGGGATTCCCACTGGAGGCATGGTACCAGAGACTTCACCTGCAGGTGGAGGAAAACAACAGAAACAGAAACAGAGCTCTCCAGTGGTCTCCTTGGTTCTGAGTAGCAGAGGGTTGGATGGAACCTAAAGGGCCCTTGGGGAATCTATCCACACCACAGCCCATCCCAGTTTACCTAGTCCATCCTCTAAGGGAAAGGAAGGGTCTGGTGTGGATCCCTCTCTATATAGCCCCCTACCACATGAACACTATGCCCAGCAGCACGTGGGAGGACAGCATTTGCCTCCTCTGATAGTGACCACTGCTGTGCTGGTGAAGATAGGCCAGGCTTCGGACTCCACTTCCGACTGACCTGCTCTCTGCTGTGGTGCCATGTGTTCATTTCTGGGGCTCTGGAAACAAAAGTGCCCCAAGGATTCTTGTTAGTCTCCAGATCCAGCCAACATGAAGCAGCTGTTAAACTGCACATGGCAAGAACTGCCTTCTCAGACTTATCTGTCTGGGGCTGGGAAGGTTTGCCTTATCTGTTAGTGACCACTGATGCACCTGTGAGAGAGGTCCGGCTTCTGACTCTCCCTCCTGCCAGCCTTCTTATTCCTATATCACTATATTATGCTTGCTGTCCATGTGGCTTAGAAAACACCCCCAGGACTTGTTTGATTATCCAGACCTTGCTGTTGTGAAGAGGCTGTTGAACTATGTAAGTCTAAACATGTCTTAGTCTGTTGTCACTATCCAAGCCAAGGATCTCCTCTCAGTCCTGGAGGAGCACAGTCCCAAAGGGTGAGGAGGCCTGGGGTAGGTCTCGTGTGAAGGTAGGAGGTGGTTTCAGTGATGGGTTGTACCAGGGAGTTCTCCAGATGCTTTGGCCTAGAAGTAGAGCTGGACACCAGTCAGGTGAGATGACCTGTTGTCAGGAGGGTAAATAGGGATCGTCTGACGTGAACAGACCTTGTGTTATGTTCTAGGCCATCTCTAGGAAGCTCACCTCATCCTGAAAACTTGTAAGGTACCTCCACTAATATTCCATCTGTTTCTATCCTTAGGTTGTGGGCTATTCAGGTCAACAACTCCAGAAGCCCCAATGCATGATGACTCAGGAATGGGAGACACTCTGCATCTGGGACCAGCTTCTATGGTAGGTTCATAAGGAGATCTGAAATTCTGACAGGACACTGAGCTCATGGACCCATTAGTTGGGGAACCAACTGTGCCAGAAGCTCTGTACACATATGTAAGATGATGACTGTAGAAATTACCCCAGGTGTTTTGTTATGATCCAGATCTGATCATGGTGAAGCAGCTGTTGGATTGCCCATGGCTCAACTGGCCTTTCTCAGAGGTAGCTATCCAAGCCTAGACAGCAATGGCATAATGTGATAGAGACCACTGCTGCTAACCCTAACCCTAACCCTAACCCTAACCCTAACCCTGTGGAGAGAGGACAGGGTTCTGATCTGCTTCCTGACAACCTGCTCTCCTCTGCAGTACTGGTGAAGAGAATCAAGGCTTCTGACTTGATTGCCCAACACCCTGCTCTTCACCAACCACGCATCTCTTTCTGGGATTGTGGATGGATAAAATGGCCTGAGGATTTTTGTGAGTCTCCAGTTCTGGTCAGCCTGAACCATTTGATTAACTACATCAATCACCACATGGATTCCTCAGGTATGGTTGCCCACATAAAGTATCTCTTATCACAGCTGGCAGAGCAAGAATTCAAGAATGTAATTCCTGAAGAAGACAAAGAGGCCTGGGGTAGGTGCATGTTAAGGTAGGAGGTGGTTTCAGTGATGGGTTCCAGCAGGGAATTCTCCAAAAGCTTTGACCTGGAACCAGAGCCTGGCACCAGAAGGTGAAACATCTTGTTTTGGGATCAGGGACTTGGGATTCTCTGGTATGAAAAGGTCTTGTGTGACTTGCAAGGTCATCTTGGGGAAATTCATCCCATTCTGGAAACTTCTAGGTTGCCTCCAATAATGGTTAATCTCTTTCTGTCCTTAGGTTGTTGGGCTCTTCAGGGCAGCAACTCCTGAATTCCAACCTCAGGATCAGTCAGGGAAAACAGAAACTCTGAAAAGATACTAGCTTCTCTGATAGCAACATGGAGGTCCATCACCCCATGAGAATATTATGTTTATGGAAAAGGCTGCAAAGGAACCAAGTATACCACAAGCACATCCAATGCATCTTTTGCTTTTTGTGTGCTTAGATCAGGTTCTGACCAAATCCTCCTGACAGGGACCACAGCTGTCTGTTGAAGAGAGATAAGGCTTCTGGCTCTACTTTCCTTCAACATACAGTTTCCAGCAGCCCAGTGTTTTTTTTTCTGGGATTGAACATAGAAAAAATGATCACAGATATGGTCATCCTGAACCAAGTGATGAGCTGCATGAGTCTTCACATGACTACATCATGCCTAGCTCTCCATGTCCAGAATGCCCTATCACAGATGGTAGAAAAATAGTATAAGAAGTCAAGGCCTGAAGAAGATGAGGAGGCCTGGGGTATGAGCTCCCTCCTGTGGTCACACACTCATCTTGTTGGTCAAAGTTCTATAGATCTCTTGCAGTTTCTCCTGGATGTCTCTAGCTCATACACAAGGAAGGACCTCATAGCCAGCAGAAATAAAAATAGTTGACAGGGCAATGACCTCCACAGCAGAGAGAACTAAAAGAAGAGAAGACAGCCCAGTTAAGCACCCAAAGATCTAGTGCGAAATATGGAAAATCCACTTAGAATCACCCAGAGATTGGCACAGCCAGGAGAGGAGGACAGATGATGTCATCCACCTGATAGTACTCTTAAATACCTGCTCCTCACACCAGACAAGTGGGCACTCCTGAGACAGTATTCTTGCTCAATATACACATGTGCCTCAGATGATACTAAAAGTGCTTTAGCCATACGTGTGTGGTGAACGTCTCCCATGAGAAAAATATAAATTATTCTGTGTAACATGTGCTGCAGGGACTAGAGAGATGCCTAGAGTTAAAGTGCTCACCACACAAGAAGGACTGAAGTTCAGATTCCTCTGAAATCCATGTGAAATGTCAGGTGTGCCTAGAAGCCTGCCTGCAATTCCAGCCTCAAGGCAGAGCCCAGGCACCCACAAGCATGACTAGCCATATTGGCAAGCTTGAGTTTTGTTGGAAGAGGCTCTACTTCAGTGAATAAGTTGGAAGGGTAATCAAGGATGATCCCCAATATTAGCCTGAGGCTTCTACATGCACATACATGTATGCACAGCCACACACACCTGTGCACATACACCTGCAAAAGCATGCATGTGCATACAAGTACAATAAGCACTTACATACTTGAAAATGGAAAATAATAAAATGTACTGGACATTGTTACTGCAGTTTTTCATGCTAAGGTTTTTTTGTAGGAAAAGGTCAGTGGCATCCCATTGAAAAAATTATAATGTCATGGTTTTATTTACAGGCAGATGGGAAGACATGTAAAAACAATGAGAGGAGGGGCTAGACAGACAGGTCAGCATTAAGGGTGTTCACTGCTCTCACTGAGGATTGGAGTTGGTATCCCAGCACCCACATCTAGTTGCTTACAAATGCCTGTAACTCCAGATCCAAAGGATCTGGTGCCCCCTTCTGGCCTCTGTGAACACACACACGTACACACATACAAACTAAACAAAACAAAAAATATAAATAATAATAATAACAATAATAATAAAGGAAAAGAAGTGTACCTACACAGTAGTAGAAATGGAGATCTTCAACTCAGATTAAAGTCAGGGGCACACATTAACCCAGGGCTGCCAGGGAACATCACCACCACATGGACACTGCCTGACTCTGTCTCCAGAGTGCTGGGATTAAAGGTGTGCACCACCACCGCTCGGCTGGGGCACACACTTGATTGCACTTCAAGAGGCTCCCAAGTAACCTGCTGCTTGGGTCAACCTCACACTGCAGTACACATTTTCTCACACAATTCCAGAGAACTCCCAGGCTGCAAGCCACAGTAACACAGCCACTGCTGAATTACAAGTCCTTCAAACTTACTTTCCCTGGAGAAAGGCAGGTCGTCTGAATACTTCTGACACACCACAGCTAGATGCACTCCCGTTTTCAGGAAAGCAGAAAGTAGTAGAAGACAAATCAGAGAATGTTGGAAAATGTCAAAGGACCACATGCTACAATGGTCCAGTCTAAATGTCATTATCATATTAGTTCATTTTCACTGTTGCCATGGAACACTTGAGACTGAGAATTGATCAAGAACAGATAACTTGCCGGGCAGTGGTGGTGCACGCCTTTAATCCCAGCACTCGGGAGGCAGAGCCAGGTGGATCTCTGTGAGTTCGAGGCCAGCCTGGACTACCAAGTGAGTCCCAGGAAAGGCACAAAGCTACACAGAGAAACCCTGTCTCGAAAAACCAAAAAAAAAAAAAAAAAAAAAGGACAGATAACTTGACAGTTCTGGAGCCTGGGAAGTTCGAGGTCTAGGAGCTGGTATCCCACCAGCACCCTCCTGTGCCAGAAGAAGGAAGGATGGGAGAGGATGCTAAGAGAAGAAGTAGGGGGCGTCAAAATCCTTTCTTGAGGACTCAAGTCCTGCAGTTATGCCTTTAGTCCCTTCCTGAGAACAGAGTCCTTAGGATGTCCCCCTCTCTAAAAGTTACATCTCCTAACCCTGTTGCTCTGGGATTAAGGTTTCTGGAGATGCTTTGGGACACACGTTCTAATCATAACAAGTTTAATTACTAAATAGGTATGCCATTGTTGATAGTAAAGTATTGTGTCTGAATTTCCATTTTGAGCACTGTTAATAAGAAAGTGATCATCCGTTTATGAGTGAGTACATACCATGTTTGTCTTTTTGAGTCTGGGTTACCTCACTCAGGTTGCTATTTTCTAGTTCCATCCATTGAGCAAGAGATATCAAGACCATGATGGGAAAAAGACAACTAGCCAAACTTGTGGAAACACATGAACTGTGGACCAATAGCTGAGGAGTCCCCATGGTACTGGACTAGGCCCTCTGGATAGGTGAGACAATTGTTTAGCTTGAACTGTTTAAGGGGCCCCCAGGCAGTGTGATTGAGATCCGGCCCTAGTATATGAGCGGGCTTTTTGGAACCTAGTGCCTGTGGTGAGACTCTTTGTGCCAACTTGGTGTAAGGAGGAGGGGCTTGGACCTGCCTCAACTGAATGTACCAGGCTCTGCTGATTCCCCATCGGAGACCTTGCCTTGGAGGAGGTGGAAATAGGGGGTGGGTTGTGGGGGGAAGGCTGGGGGATGGGAGGGTGAGGACAGAGGAATCTGAGGTTGATATGTAAAATGAATAGAAAATATCTTAATAAAAAAGAACAAATTTTAGAAAGCAAAAAGAAAGAAAGAAAGAAAGAAAGAAAGAAAGAAAGAAAGAAAGAAAGAAAGAAAGAAAGAAAGAAAGAAAAAGAAAGAAAGAAAGAAAGAAAGGAAGGAAGGAAGAAAGAAAGAAAGAAAGAAAGAAAGAAAGAAAGAAAGAAAGAAAGAAAGAAAAAGAAAGAAAGGAAGGAAGGAAGGAAGGAAGGAAGAAAGAAAGTGATCCTCCTACAAACTGAGCTATGACCCTTGAGCTTTTGTGATTAAGAATTTTTTCCAGACTAGTGAAAAGGAGGTTTGATGAAGGATTAGATACATCACTGGCTTCCACGGGCACTGAAGTGTCATGTCTCATGATGTTCACATATATTTCTGAGTTTTTAAAATCACACTGCATATATTTCTGAGATTTTAAAATCACACATACATGTAAACTTTGTTTGGCATTAAAGAAAACATTTTACAGTGGAGGAAAAAATTAGTGAAGTTTCGTATACTCACACATTGTGCAGCTCCCGTCTCTGTCTCATTCCACAATGTTCCTATGCAGTTCCTCCAACCCCGCCCCTCTCCTTTTCTCCAGTTGCCAGATTTGTGTGTCCTTCTCAGCAGGCGAATGTACTCTAGATATTTGACATCAATAAGGTTAGAGACTGTGTGGACTTGTACTACAATGTTTGTTTGTTTGTTCAAATATATTTTAATTATTTGAGAATCTTATACATATTCTGGTTCTATTCACTCCCTTTACTCCCCCTTCCAGCTCCTCCCAGATCCACACCATCCACCTACTCACTCTCAACGTTTTTACCTCTTCACACATGCACACACACACACACACACACACACACACACACACACACACCACTGAGTCCTGTTGCTTTAACTTCGGCACAGTGGCTTTCTCCTTAACCTACTGCTATTTCAGCCACCAGTCACAACTCTGCAGTTACTGTCCTGCTTCTCTAGCCTGGATGCTCAGGTTGCAGCCTGGAGGCATTCTGCTCCCTCAGGCACCTGCCCCTGTTGCTGCCACTAAAGGTAGCTTTACCTTTCTACCATTCTATTTATGAGTAAGACTGGAGAGTCAAAGGCTGGAGTGAAAACCTGTGAGCTCAGAGAGGCTGAGTAGCAACCACCTAACCCTCTCTCCTTGCTGGCGTCTGCTGTGGGCTGGTCTGTATGTCAAATGTGTTGTTGATTGGTCAATAAATAAATCACTGATTGGCCAGTGGCCAGGCAGGAAGTATAGGCGGGACTAACAGAGAGGAGAATTGAGAGAACAGGAAGCTGGGTGAGAGAGACACTGCCAGCCGCCACCATGACAAGCCGCATGTGAAGATCCCGGTAAGCCACGAGCCATGTGGCAAGGTATAGATTTATAGAAATGGATTAATTTAAGCTGTAAGAACAGTTAGCAAGAAGCCTGCCACGGCCATACAGTTTGTAACCGATATAAGTCTCTGTGTTTACTTGATTGGGTCTGAGTGGCTGTGGGACTGGCGGGTGACAAAGATTTGTCCTGACTGTGGGTCAGGCAGGAAAACTCTAGCTACAGGCGTCCACTTTGCCAAGCCAGAAAAGGCTGTGGCCACTCCAAACCTCACCCTACTTCTTCTTACGTCTCTCTATCTCTCCTGGATGCCCTCTGATGACTTTCTGTCAACTGGTTGCTAATGCATCCTCCTGACATAGGTTAATTTTATTTAATTAATGCGAATTCAAACTCAGGGTTCACAGTGTGATCACATATCCCCCAACAGAGTCCAATGTGCGTTGGCTATATGTTCATGGGGGCCATCCACTGGACCTTGATGGACTGGCAGGGGGCCATAACCTCAATGAAACCTGCCTCTCCTGCTTCTAGAAGCCACCAGTCATCAGTGACTCCTCATTAGAGGTGGGGGCTCCTGCACCCCTCCCATAGGGAGCCAATTGTACACCTCCTCAGAGACAGTGGTTTGGAGGTTTGAGTTGGTTTTGATTTTTTCCCTTTATTTGTGCGTTTGTGTTTGTGTGGCATGTGATATAAAGTATGTGCACATGTTTTTCTGGGGAGGGGATGCTCGTGTGCCACAGCGCAGATGTAGAGGTTAGAAGGAAACTTCCAGGGTCAGGCTTCTCTTTCCACCTTGTTTGACACAGAGTCTGTTTGCTTAGGCGCATGAGCTGGTCCTAGCTTCAATTCCGTGTGTCTCCTCCTATCATCTCCCAGTAGGGGGCGCTGTGCTTAGGCCACTATGTCCGACTTAGGTGGGTTCTAAGGATCTGAACTCAGGTCATTAGCTTTGCTCAGCAAGCACTTTTGCCAACTGAGCTCATCTCCTATGCCTTTTTTTTTTTTTAAAGCATTGTACTATGAGCTATAGATTGCCCTTGATCCCTAAATCACCCATCCCTGGTGCCTCAGCCTCCTGAGTGCTGGGATTACAGACATGCCTGTCCACAACCAGTCTTAGTTTTGAGTTTCCATCCCTGTGGTGTGAAGCGATAACATTTGTAGGATTTTGATCATGCGTGGCCACAAGTGCTAAAGAATGCAAACATGCTACCATAGGGGAGAAGGAGAATAGCATGGGGGCTGTAAACCTCCCCTGAGGGAATCTGGACCCTCCAGGGGCTCCAGGGACTTGACACCCATTCTCTCTGTTCTGCAGACACATGGAGATCTGGCCTTCATAGACTGTAGCTGATGGCAAGCCTTCAATGCCTTTAGCTTCCTTTGCCTTGACTGTCTAATGTCCAAGTGAATGTTGGTAATTATGTTTCCCTCCAGACGGACCCTAAACAGACCAGAACTGTCAATCACCAGCAGTGAGCCTGAGACCAAGACCTGTGGATCTGGCTCAAGTTAACTAGTAGTGACCAGGGAACCAGGCCAACAGCTGATACTGTCCACTCTGAAAATCCCACTCCCGATGGAAAGAGCTGAGAGTGTCACAGAGTGGCATCTAACTGCACAGTGCACTTTCATATGTCAGCAAGAGGAGAAGTGAGTTCATGCTTTAGTTAAAAACATGGTTGGAAGGTCATGAGTTTGCTGAGAGTGGACTGTTGACCTTTGTCACCTGTACATAACCGCCTCTTCAAACCACGTGCTGCTGGGGAGCTACGGGTGTCCTAAACAGGTAGAGATTTCATTTCCTGGATATTAATCAGACCTGGCATTGTCTTCCTGGCTCTGTGGACCTAGGTTCCTGGTAAGATCATCCCGTTCCCAGCTCTCTTAGTGTCGTGAATCCTCTGACAGTTATAACATCTCCCACTCCCCCTTCCTCAAATCTGGGGTCAAGAATCTCAATTTCTCCCAAAGTTGACTGTTTTATAGGCAGGGAGATGTCACATCCCTAAGAGGCTCAGGAAGGGATTAGCTTCAAAATGCAGTTAATGAAAGGTTTATGAGCACAGTAAGATCGACACTTGCTGTTGGCCATCAGGGTTCTGACCCATCCCCTAGTCTCATTTCTTCTCTCAGCCTTACTTCACTCTCCAGTCAAACAGGTCTCCAAACAGAGTCTAACCCTGTCCTTTCTCCAAGTCTTCGCATTGCATATCTGGAATGTTCTCCTGGCTGTTCATGGGACATATGCTTAATTCTTAATAATTTTCATTAAAATATTAACTTCTGGGCAGGTAAGATAGCTCTGAGTGAAGAAACTTTCTGCCAAGCCTGATGCCCTGAGTTAGATTCCCAGGTCTCACATGGAGGAAGGAGAGAACTGACTCCTACAGGTTGTCCTATGACTTCCACACATGCTCCAGAGCATATACATGCTCCACACACTAGAGACAAACAGACAGACAGGGAGACAGGGAGACACACACACTCACACAAGTTAAATAGTTTATTTACAAAAAAACCCAACCAATTAAGTTCTCAAAGATGCCTCACTGACATGCTTGGCTACTAGGTTCCATTCTTTTTAAATTTTTTTATCTCTTATTTTTTATCTTTATGTTTTTATGTGTGTGGATGCTTCACTTTCATGTGTATATGCATCCTATGTGCATACCTGTTGGCTACAGAGGTCAGAAGAGGGTGTGAGATCTCCTAGAGTTAAGGACGGTCATGAGCTGCCATTTGGTTGCTGGGGACTGAACTCAGGTCCTCTGTAAGAGCAACAAGTCCTCTCAACTGTTGAGCCATCCCTCCAGCCCCTCATTTTAAAATAATTTTTAATTTATTTTTTCCACTGGCTTTTATTCATTGTACATGACACTGGGTCACACAAATGCATCTTCACATAGGTATAAATTATAACATGATTTGGGTATATTTCCCTGTCCTCTCTTCCTTCTTCTCTCCTTTTCCATCCCTCCTACTCTTGGTCCCCAGACAGTTTCTATTGTACCTTCATGTCATAAACACACATACATTTTATGTATCTGAATAAAGCTAGGAATGTCAAATGAGCGGAACAGCGGTATTTGTCTTGGCACCCAGTCAGATCCTTTTTGTCAGTGAAGTGATTTGTGATGACTAAATCTTGTTTGCCTTCCTGTTGCCTGTCTCTCTCAAGAGTGTGACCTCCTTAAGTGTGGGTGAAGGGGTGTCAGTCTCCTTATCTCCATCTCCTCCATGAGGAACCATTTCTGCATCACTGTAGGTATTAAAGAGAAACATGCTGACTAAATCAAAGTCTGGGCTAAGATAGAACACCCATGAGATACTGCTGATGGATCTGAGGATTTTTTGCAGAATTGGTTCCTTTTGACGACTGGTCCCCAGATCAGCCACCTCTCCCATGGAGAATTTTCTCCCATCACCCCAAGAGACTGGTCTATTCATATGTCTAAGAATGAAACAATTCTCTGTTAGTTCCACCCACATCCCTACCCTTTAGTAGAGTACCAGTACCGTAGTATGTGGAGAAAAGTTTTGAGCATCTGATGGGTAATGATTTTTTGAACTGAAGCAATCTCTCTTAGAGGGAGGGAGGAGGCTCCTGGGACTCAGGAAGTAAACACCCTTATGCTGAAACTAAGAAGGTCTGTGAGGCTCCTTTTCAAGCAACAGAAGCAGTAAACACTTGCTGAGGAAAGGAGAACTCTGGGACCAGCCACTCTGCCTGGAGGAGAGACTGGCCTGTCCAATGCCTGTAAGTCATGAATTGTGCCCTAGGGATGCAGTTTGTGTGAATGGTCACCTATCTAGGGGTGGACTTTTGGGTGATGCAGCTGCCTTTGAGTGGTGCCTGATCTGGTAAGCCACCCCTCACCCCTACTCCTGTAAGTGAGCAAAATAAGTTCACCAGTTCACCAAGTTGCCCTGTGGAGGAATCTTTCTGCCATCTGTCTGTGGTTAGCCATCTGGGGTGTGTAGAGGTCCCTGTTACCTTTCCCTTACACAACAGCATCCAAAACCAGAACCACCACATCCACAGTTGATATCCCTCTCTCTGTAAAAAGCCATTCCTGTAGCCCTTTCCAGGGAGCACAGCTTCAGGAATAAGTCAGCAGAGCAAAATACTCCTCGGGGAGAATTCACACCATGAGAAGGAACCATTTCAAATGCTTCATTGTTTACATCACTGAATCATAAGTAATTCCATGAATTATTATTATTATTTAGAGGTGTCTTTTTTTCAGGTGATAAAAGTAAGTCCTAATGATGTGAAGGATTAGAATGGTTTAAAGTCCCCTACTGTGCCTGTAGCTGTGAATCAGAAGTGCTGTGTCCTGCTTCTGTAATCTCCCTTACTTTCAGCCAAGGCACCTGCCTCTCTTGCTTATCTTGACAAACAGAGTGATAAAACAACTAACTCTAGCTCACTCACGTGGGGAGAAAATTTCACTCCCAATTGCTCAGTAGCCCTTAGAACTACATTGTCTTCATTCCCAGGTTAGTTCCCAATAGTGTGGGATGACTTCAAAATGACCAAGGCTGCAGACTGAGGAGACTTGGCAGGGCAGAACGTGATGGTAGTTAAGACCAGCAGCCAGCCAGAATATGTTGCATCTTGGACAAAATCATTGGCAACTCCTATCTGATAATTCCCTACAATGCTAGCTCACTGTCATAAACTTCATTGAATATTAAACAAACAAACAAACAAAACTTGTAAGCTTAATGTAATCACTCTACTCCAGAAGCATTGAGAAGGAATTTAGTTCACTCTGGGAACTCATGTCTTGGAACACCTTTAGGGCTGGCTACTGAAAGTCAAGATCTGATCCTCTGCCCCCCCCCAGGAAATATAAATCAAAATTAAAAAGTAGTAGCTTTGTGTTAATCACTCCTGGTCATGGTCCTGCCCGAGATGTGGTTATTATACCCAGAGAGACTCCATTGGAGAAAACAGATTTTTCCTTTGCCAAGGAATATCAATTGCAGATAGCTTCTTGGTCAGAGGTGGGAGTCCATGTCTACTTTCCCCCTCACAGTGCTGGTACTCAATCTGGGTTGAAACTGTCCAGGTACTGTTTTATTTTTGTCTGTGTGCTGGATAGTTTTATGTTACCTTGACACAAATTAAAGTCATCTGAGAGGAAGAAACCTCAATTAAGGAAATGCTTCCATAATATCCAGCTATAGGGAATTTTCTTAATTAGTGATGGATGGGGGAGGGTCCAGCCCACTATTGGTGAGACCACCCCTGGACTGGTGGTCCTGGGTTCTATAAGAAATCAGCTGAGCAAGTCATGAGGAGCAAGCCAGTAAGCAGCACCCCTCCATGGCCTCTGTATGAGCTCCTGCCTCCAGGTTCCTGCCAAGCTTGAGTTCCTGTCCTGACTTCCTTTGATGATGAAAAGTAATATGACTGTAAGCCAAATAAACCCTTTCCTCCCCAACTTGCTTTTTGATCATGGTGTTTTATCATAGCAATAGAAACCCTAACTAAGACAGTCTGTGTGGTGGTTTGAAAGAAAATGTTCCCCATAGGGAGTAGATCTATTAGGTATGGATTTGTTAGAGTAGGTATGGCCTTGTTGGAGGAAGTGTGTCACTGTGGGGGCGGGCTTTGAGGTCTCCTATACTCAAGGTACTCCCAGTGTGACACAAGGTTGCTTCCTGTTGCCTGCAGATCCAGAGTAGAACTCTCAGCTCCCTCTCCAGCACCATGTCTGCCTGCTCACCACCATGAGGATAATGGACTAAACCTCTGAAACTGTAAGCCAAACCAAATTAAATGTTTTTCTTTGTAAAAAGTTGCCATGGTCATGGTGTCTCTTCACAGCAATAGAGACCCTAACTAAGACAGTTTGTTTTCTTATTTAAGAGAAAGAGAGAGAAAGAACATTGAAGTCAGGTGGGTAGAGAAGTGGGAAGGATCAGGAGGAATTGGGGAAAAGAAAACATAATCAAAATATATTGTAAGAAAAATCTTTAATAAAAAATTTTTAGAAAAAGTAGATGTTTGCAAAAAAAAAAAAAACACACCAAAAAACAGAACAAAAACCCCACATACCTCTTGTTTCTTTTAGTGCTGGATTGCACATATAACCTTCATTGAATATCAAAGTATGACCTCAGCTCAGACAGAAACCTTAGTTAGTTGACATTAATCAGCTTATCTCAAGCAGGTGGAGATGTTGAAATCAAGTCTAAAGTACAGACTAGGAGCAACAACTCTACTTACCATAAAAGGCGGTTAATGGCGTATCCATAGATTATATTTGCCAAAGAGAAGAGCCTCTGAGATTGTAAAGGCTGGAGGATGTGGGGGAGGAATACTGTGAAATGCTGTCTTTTAAAATGACAGGCCCCTTGCAATCATGGACACACAGCAGCTGTGCTGCCTGCACAGGTACTGCATGAGAAGAAGACCTGGAAGTGTGAGAAAGGCAGGTTTAGAAGAAGTGAAGGGCTGGAGAGATGGCTCTGCCATTAAGAGCACTGGGTGCTCTTGAAAAAGACTCCGGTTCAGTTCTCAGCATGGACATGGCAGGATCACAACCCTCTTTAACCCCAGTTCCAGGGGATCCAATGCCCTCCTCTGGCCTCTGCTGGCACTATACCCACATGGTGCTCAGGCATACATCCAGGCAAGCATGCGTACACATAATATTAAAATAAATATTTCTTTTAAAAGAAGGAGTAAGGAGGAGTAGCAAGGTATAGATAAGTGAGAGTAATGGGGAGATGATGGAGTGGGTAATGGGGGAGTATGCTCATCAAACACTTAAAGAGAATGAATAAAAATACCAAACAAACTTGAAAGGAAGGAAGAGAAGGAGGAAAGAAAGAAGGAGGGAGGGAGGGAATTCTGAACCTCCTAAAGATTCAGAGTTGAGATCTTTGTTTAATCATCAACAAAGACACGTCAGTGAGATACTGTTATGTGAAAACATTAGGTCCACGTCATTATTGGTGGCTTATCGATAACTGCCTTCAGGTTCCGTTTCAATGTACAGTACCTAGGGAAAATCTGCCAAAGGCATCTTGACTTCCTAAGGCCGGCACTGGAGTTGTTCTGAAGTGTGCCTCTGGGCTGAGCCAAATCCCTGTGGTCAGATTTCCCAACACAGAGTAAGGACAAACTGAAATTCATGAAGTTCATGTGGTTAGATGAGGTCTCTGTTTAATATTTAACAAGGATTATCCCAGGTTAGTTGTTCTGCAAAACAATAAATACTTTTCATCATTAGTGTCTTCACTCCAATTGCAACACATTGTAGATGGCAGATATCTCCAATTACCTGTTGTGGTGCTTTGAATTAAAATGGTCCTCAAAGGCTCATATATTTGAACACTTGGTCCCTTCTTGTGCAACTGTTTGGGAAGGATTAGGAAGTGTGGCCTCTTTGGAGAGTAGGCTTTAAGATTTCTTTCTTTTTTTTTCTTTTGAGGCAGGGTTTCTCTGAGTAGTTCTGACTGTCTAGGAACTCACTCTATAGACCAGGCTTGGCCTCGAATTCACAGAGATCCACATGCCTATGCCCCCTGAGTGCTGGGATTAAAGGCATGAGCCACCACCACCCAGCTCCAACTCTGAGATTTCAAAAGCCCATGCCATTCTCAGTTAGCTTTCTGTCTGCCTCATGGCTGTTGTCTCAGTATGTATGCTCTCAGTTACTACTTCAGCACCATGCCCGCCTGCTTGCTGCCTTGCTTCCTGTCATCATGGTCATGGACTAACCCCCTGAAACTGTAGCCTCTGATAAACTCTTTCTTCTGTAAGTTGCCTTGGTCATGACATCTCCTCATAGCAATAGGAAAGCAACTAAGACATCTACCTCACACTGACCTCAAAGTCTACTTCCTTGGTAGTTTTGAGCTTAGCTCATAACATCCTAATATTTGAGAATTAAGAGCATGCAGTTCCTATGGCAAAAGAACTCATAATTTAGTAATGCTTACTAAGATGTTCCTGTGGGTTTTGTACTTACAAAGCCATTCTGTAGCAATTTTGGCCACACTAGGAGTATTTTAGGAGATATACAAAGAAATATTTACTCTATGTGATGTTGACTCAACCAGCAGGGTACTCAGGAGCCCATTCAAAGACAAGCACACAGGCTCCCTACAAAATTATAATTGATCAGAATTCTGTCTGTTTCCCACCTCTGAGGTCCAGTCTTGGACACTCCTTTCACCCCTTCCTGTCTCTGTGTCTATAAAGTGACAAAGAAAATGCTTCCATAACATATCCAACAGACTTGATAAGGATCTATTAAAAGAGACATAGAGTGAGTGATTGTGAGTGTCTTGCTGTAAATGAGATGTCTATGTCAACCCTCCTACCCAAGGCTCGGGGAACACTTCAGAGAAGATGGAGGAAAGAATGTAAGAGCTGGAGGATGGGAAAGAGTACTGTGAAATACCATAAAGAAAAAAGAAATGCTGTAAGAGTATAGGGAAAACAATTGAGTTTTGTGCCAAGGACAAAGCAGTGCAGAGTGGGGAGTGATTTTTCAGTCCTAGGTTTCACATCTTCCAGAGCACATGGGGCCCTTAAAGGGACAGGGCCTCGCATAGGTAAAGATCAGTAGCTATAGTTTAACTGTGTGGACTTAATGTGTTTTGGAATTAGAACAGCCATGGACACAACTGAGAATTAGAAGGAAGCAGTGCCAATGGATTTGAGTTTCTGAAAGAATAAATATACACAGAATATAAACTCAAAGGTCAGAGCCGGGGAATTCATGGACTTTTAACAGTGACACATGGAGAGGCCAGGCAGTGTGCAAGTGGCCCTCCTACTGGCTGTATCCCTGACACCTCCTTTCCCTTCACATAAACACTACAGACTGGCCTCATTGGATCTCAGCTGGGCACAGCAGGGAAGTCCTGCAAGACTCTCAGCTAGGAGGGAAACTTGGAGCCAGAACTGCTGAAGGAAAGCTGAGATGGAGCTGATCCCCAACCTTTCCATGGAAACGTGGGTGCTGCTGGCTATCAGCCTGGTGCTCATCTACATGTGAGTAGCTGTCCAAGCTTCTCCCTATCTGTAACTGGAGTTGGGGTGATATCCAGCCCCCCTTTCCTTTTCCTATTGAAACACCCAAAGAAATCATGGAGGGGAAGTTGAAATCAGCACTTAAGTAGTTTCTATCAACATCATTGACCGTCCTATGAGCTCCCACCCAGACCTGTATCTAACCTTATGGCTTGGAGGGTTTTTGACAAGACTTGCTCCCATAATAATAATGTAATTGGCTCTCAGTCTGCACATAGACTAATCAACAATTGTGTGGTGTCATAAAGAGTTGGCTACTGTGCTGGCTAGTTTCTAACTAGCAGTTTGACAGACACAACCTAGAATTACCTGGGAAGAGAATTTTAATTGAGAAATTGTCTAGATCAGGTTGACCAGTAGGCAACCCTATGGAGGATTGTTTTGATCACTAATTGATGCAGGAAGCCCCAGCTCCTTGTGGGTGGCAGCATACCCAGGCAACTATATGAGATAAAAGAAAAGTAGATGAAAGCAAGCAAACATATGTCTATTCTCTCTGTACTCTTAACTGTGACTGGCTACTTGATTTTCTGCCTTGACTTACCAGACACAATAGACAGTAACACAGAATTGTCAGGAAAATAAGCCCTTCCTCCCCTAAGTTGCTTCTTATGGAGTATTTTAGCATAGCAACGGATATAAAGCTAGCACATTGGCAACCATGGCCTTTCCAAGCTTTTGAGAATCCAAAAGCCTAGTTGCTTAGGTTTGTTTTTCTTGTTTTCTTTTCCTTCTCTCTTCTGTCAGAATAAGTGATGTGTATATGACTGGTTCCCTGTGGATGTGGGTGTTTCTTGCTTCCAACGCAATTTACACAAAGGCACACAGTGCCTCTGTTCTAATTTGCTTTCTACTACTGTGATAAACACTATGCATGACCAGAAGCAACTTGAAGAGGAAAGGGTTTATTTCACTTTACAGCTTAGAGTCCATCATGAAGGGAAGCCAGGGCAGGACCTCAAGGCAGGAACCTGGAGGCAGGAACTGAAGTATAAGCCATGGAGGAGCACTGCTTACTGGCTTGTTCCCCATGACTCACTCAGCCAGCTTTCGTATACAATCCAGGACCACCTGTCTATGGATAACACCACCCATAGTGACTCAGGTCCTCTACATCAATCATTAATCAAGAAAATGCTCCCACAGACTTGCCCACAGGCCAGTCTGATAGAGACAATCTCTCACTGAAGGTTGCCTCTTCCCAGATGTCTCTAGCTTGTGTCAAGTTGATTTAAAAAAAACTAACAAGCACAACACCCCAGCTCTTGTGTAAAGATCAACATCCATTCTTCTCATTTCTCTGACCCTCATCTGGAACACTATTTCTTCCTAAAACATAAATTTCTACCTTGCGATATGGAAACCACTTAATACTAAATGTTTTCATTGTTGTTTTGTTTGATTTATTTGTTTTTAATAGCAAAAGGCAGCCAGAACAATCTTGGGGGAGGAATCCCAGTTGCTAATCAGGCCTCACTGAAGTGTTCTGTGAGTGGATTTTTCTGTCCCACCTGCCTGCTCCCAATTAACCACAGGGTGATTTCTTGTTAATTATGAAAGCTCAGCTGATAGCTTAGGCTTGTTACTAACTAGCTCTTACAACTTACATTAACCCATTTTTATCAGTGTACTTTTTGCCTTGTGACTTTATTATTTTTACTCTGTGCTGCCCATGCTTCTTCCTCTCCATCTGGCTGGTGACTCTCCACGTCTCTGCCCATTTTCTTTCCAGAGTTCTCTCTGCCTGATATCTCTGTCCTAAAATCCTGTTTTGCTATTGGCCATTCAACTTTTTATTAAAGCAATCTGAGTGACCAATCTTCACAATGTACAAAAGGATCATTCCACAGCAGTGCTCCATGGGGATCCTTCAGTGTATGTCCTTCAATGCAAACTCTTGATTATATGTGATAACATTTTATAAGTTTCACTGGATTGATAGCGAGTGTTTAGAACCTGTGTTGAGTTAAAGATTCACTACTAACAAAGAGGGAAAAAAGGACTAGACATATGGCTCAGTGTTTAAGAGCACTGGTTGCTCTTTCACACAACCAGAGTTTGGTGCCCTGCCCCCACATGGTAGCTCATAACCGTCTATAACTTCAGTTCCAAGGGATCTAGCCCTCTCTTCTGCCCTTTGTGGGCACTGAACTATAGATGTAACAGTCTTATTAAATAAGAAACACAGAGCCAAATGCAGAGTTAAAAGCCCAAGAGGTCAGAGCAGTAGCTAAGAGCTGATACTAAAAACCCTTTCTTACCCATTGCTACCTCTGCCATCCTTCCCCTCAGAAAGAGACCTACTTCCTGTGTATCTGTCTTTTTATTGACTTTCTGTTCTGTCCTCTCATTGGTTGTAAACCCAACCACATGACCTCCTCATCACTGCCTGTCCATACAGACCTCTAGATCTCTATGGTTGGTATTGAGATTAAAGGCATGTGTCTCCATGCTGGCTGTATCCTTGAACACACAGAGATCTGCCTGTCATGTGATCAGGATTAAAGGTGTGCAACACCACTGCCCAGCTTCTGCTATGGCTTGCTATTAGCTTTGACCCTAAGGCAACTTTATTTATTAACATACAAATAAAATCACATTTCAGCACAAATATCACCATACTGAACACATGTGATACACAGACATACATGCAAGCAAAATACGCATATACATAAAATAATAAATTTTAATTTAAAAAATAAGAAGGAAGAGACATTAATTTGCATATCTGGAACATGTACAGTTTCACATTTTATGTCATTTACTTCGTCTGTTATCAATACAAAATAACTTGATCTTCTGAAGGTCTTTGTCTTGCAAATCAAAGAATTCCTGGTTCAAGTCAAACCTTTATACAAAATATCCATTTCTGATATAATTTCTAAGCTTTCTGTGACCAGGCTCCTCTTGCATGTCTGGCTTGTGAAAGCTTACAGTGGTCTCCAGAATCACCTTCCATCAGCCTTGCATCTTCTCCCACATCTGCTGTGTGTCAGCCACATTGGAGCTGGGAGGTCTGAGGCACCATGAACCCTCATCTATAGGATTCAGGATATGGCACATCATCAGTGATAGCAGCCCTGCCCCAGGGAGGTCCTTTGCATATGCTCAGTTGATGCATACAGGCAATAATCATCCTCTTTTATGACTAACCGTCTTAGTCACTGTTCTACTGCTGTGAAGGAACACCATGACCATAGCAACTCTTATACAAGAAAGCATTTCATTGGGGCTGACTTACAGTCTCAGGGGTTTAGTCCATTATCGTCATGGCAGGAAGCATGGTGGCATACTGGCAGACATGGTGCTGGAGAAGGAGCTGAGAGTTCTACATCTGGATTTGCAGGCAGCAGGCAGAGAGAGTGGCACTGGGCCTGGCTTGAGCATCTGAAACTTCAAAGCCCACCCTTAGTGACACACTTCCTTCAACAAAGCCACACCTCCTCATAGTGCCACTCCCTATAGCCCTATGGAGACTATTTTCATTCAAAACACCACATTTCACTCCCTGGCCCCCATAGGCTTATAGCCATATCATAGACCAACTTCAAAAGTTCCCATAGTCTGATATCACAGGATCAGCACATAGTGTTGATATCATAGTATCAGCACTGTTTAAAAGTCCAAAGTTCAAAGTCTCTCCTAAGATGCATATAATCTCTTAACTGTAATTCCCTGTAAAATCAAAATGAAAAACAGATCACATACTTCCAACATATAATGGCACAATATATAATATACAGTACCATTTCAAAAGGGAGGAAAGAGAGCAGAGTGAGGAAATACTGGACTGAAGCAAGAATGAAAACCAGCTGGGAAATCTCCAAACTCTGCATCTCCAAGTCTGAGGTCAAAGCACTCCTCATATCTCCAACTCCTTTCACCTTTGTTGACTGCAACACACTTCTTTCTCTTGAGTTAGTTCCACTCTCTTTTATCAGCTCTCCTTGGCAGGTATCCCATAACTCTAGCATCTCAAATATTTTGGAGCCTCCAAGGCAATCCAGGCTTTACCTCCACAGCTTCACACATGGTGCCAAAGTTCCGCTCTGGCAGGGTTCAGGTCCCAAAGAGGAGGTGTGGAGTCGGCAAGAAGAAGGAGTAGACTATTGCAATCAGTGAATCAGGATGGCTGCCATTTTATACACTTTCATCCTTCAAAGCCTGCATGAAATTTCCCAAAGGAGAAGGCATGAGGGAACTCCCATAATACATAGTGAGAATCATTATAAATGAAAGTGCTGGAGAATTGTGATCCTCAAAAGTCAAAATGCTGTCAAGCAGCAGCAGTCACCATGCAATCCATGTCACAATGGCCTCTCTAGGCCTCCATACAGGGACATGCTTGACACACACCTGGCCTCAGTGGCTTTCCTTAGCTATGAAGGAAGATTCCATAACCCCTTTCTTCTATGCTTGACTCTAAAACCAGAACCATGTGACTGAAGTTGCCAAGTTCTATTGCTTCCTGGAACTTGAACATGGCCCTCTCATGCAAACACATATTCACCAGCTTCCTGTTTTCAATGGTTTCCTTCACTGCCTACACTTTACTGCCCTGGAACTTGCTCTGTACACCAGGCTGGCCTCAAACTCAGAGATCTGCCTGCCTCTGCCTTCTGAGTGCTGAGATTAAGAGTGTGCACCACCATGACGAGCTCTAAGCTTTCCTTTAATTCCTTCTCACTCTTCTTTAATTCCTTTTCCTAAGTTGGAAGCCTATCTAGGTGAGGTCTTTCTCTGAGGTCACCACTCATTTTATTCCACATAGCATCAGGCTTTTCTTTAGTTTGTTTGTACTTCCTGGTGTCTCTTTCTTCCTCAAACTGCACATTTTGTATTTTTCCTTTCTCAGTTTGCTCTTTTTCATTATAAGTCTGCACGTGGCCTCCAATAACCAAGCAACACAGTCAATACTAGGCTGTTTGGAAATTTCCTCTGCCAAAGCTGTTAATCCATAACTCTTCAATTTAGCCTCAGGCAGATTTTTTGGACACAGGCAGAAAGCAGCCACATTCTTTGCCAAAATATCCTAAGAACAGTCTCTAGGCCACATACTAATATTCTTCTCCTCTGAAACATTTTAAGCCAGACTGCCACAGTTCAAATTACCCCAGCACTACTGGTTTCCATGCTTCTACTAGTATGGCCCATTAAGGTCCACTTAAAGTATTCAGCTGCTTTTCTAATCCAAAGTCCCAAAGTCCACATTCCTCCAAAAAAAATCATGGTCAGGCCTATCACAGTAATACTATAGTCCCTGGAATTAGCTTCTGTCTTGGTTAGTATTTCTACTGATGTGAAGGGATATCATGACCATGGTAACTCTTAATAAAGAAAACATTTACTTGGGCCTGGCTTAGAGTTTCAGAAGTTTGGTCCATTATCATTGTGGTGGGAAGCATGGTGACATGCAGACAGAGATGGTGCTGGAGAAGGAGCTGAGAGTTCTACACCTTGATCTTCAGGAAGCAAGAAGAAAGAGTGACACTGGGCCTGCCTTGAACATCTGAAACCTCAAAGGCCACCTCCAGTGACTCACTTCTTCCAATAAGGCCACACCTCCCAAAAGTACCACTGCCAACGGGCCTAGGGGGCCTTTTTCATTCAAACTACCACATTGACCATCATGAGAAATAAGAGTCTCCCTGACACTGTGCCCATCAGATGAGCATCATCAGTTGGAGGTCCAGATTAACCAATGACTTAGAAATGAAGCCTTAGTCAGTGAGGGAACATACTGGAAAGCAGCCTTCCTTATAGCACAAGTCAACCACATTGCAAGACAGAGAATCTCGAGAGCCTCTGAAATTTCTCTGAATCCAGTGGCAGTCACAAACTCAATTGTAATTATATGGACAGAACTTCATAATGCTTCCGGATCTTTTTAGAAAGGAAAATTTCACAACAATTAGAGCCTCTAACAACCTTGTGGCTTAGAGAAAAGGAAAAACATACATCTCTGGCCAATCTGGACAAACAGTACCATCAGGTCTCCATGGCCCTGTGTCATTAAGTACATTCTGTTATGCAAATAAACCCCCCTTACCTAATGAGAATCACTGCTTCATGGAATTTTCTTAATGGACACAAGCAAATGAAACACCCTGGAAAGCTTTGAGCCTGAATCTCTCAGAGACTCTAAAATCCAAATCTAGGAGGTTTTCATCAGTTATGCTCTCTTGGGTTAGAAGCATAAAAATTTCCTCTGTCTCTCTCTCATCATTATGAACTAGTGTAAGCCTACTCAGTGGACATAGGGAGGGGGTGAGTGATTAGGATTGTAGCTGTTTGGGTTTTTACTGTTATTTGTTGCCTAGCTATCACTTCTGTGGTTTGATTCTTGCAGTTACCGAGTCAACGACTGACTCAGTATGTGTAAATTCACAATCACAATCCATGCAACTTTGATTTCTCTATTACTTTACAGATATGGGACCCATTCTCATGGGATTTTTAAGAAGCTCGGCATTCCTGGACCCAAACCTCTGCCTTTATTTGGCACCATTCATGCCTATGGTGAAGTGAGTCGTGTTTAAGCTCTTCCATTTCATTTCTTTTATTTTTTTGTTTGTTTTTGTTTTTTCAAGACAGGGTTTCTCTCTGTAGCCCTGGCTATCCTAGAACTCACTTTGTAAACAAGGCTGGTCTCAAACTCACAGGGAGCACCCGGCTTAGCCTTCTGAGTGCTAGGATTAAAGGTGTGTACCACCACTACCACCCGGCTTCTCTTTCATTTCTTATAGTTACAATTTCCTTTAAAGTTAGATTTATTTATTTTCTTTTAAGACTATGAGTATTTGTCTGCACTTATGTCTGAGCACCACATGTGAGCCTGGTGCCTGCCGAGGTCCAAAGATGGTGTCAGATCTCCTGGAACTGGAGTTACAGATGGTTATAAATTGCCATGTGGATGCTGAGAACTGAACTTGGTGCCTCTGCTAGAGCAGGCAGTCTTCTCTGCTGCAGAACTGTCTTCCGGGACAGAGCCTCACTAGGCAGCCAGCTTGGTTTGGAACTGTATATGGGTCAGACTGGCTTTGAACTCTTAATGATCCTCCTGCCTCTGCTTCCCAAGTGCTGGGATTAAAAGCATGTACCACCATACTCAGCCCAACTGACACTTCTTATGCATCCGTTTATGGACCCTGTAGCTAGAGTTTTCCTGCCTGGCCCACAGTCAGGACAAATCTCTCTCACCTGCCAGTCCCACAGCCGCTCAGACCCGACCAAGTAAACACAGAGACTTATATTGCTTACAAACTGTATGGCCGTGTCAGGCTTCTTGCTAACTGTTCTTACAGCTTAAATTAATCCATTTATATAAATCTATACCTTGCCACATGCTTCGTGGCTTACCAGCATCTTCACATGTTGTTTCTCATCGTGGTAGCTGGCAGTGTCTCTGACTCAGCCTTCCACTTTCCAGCTTTATTCTCCTCCTTGTCCCGCCTATACTTCCTGCCTAGCCACTGGCCAATCAGTGTTTTATTTATTGACCAATCAGAGTAATTTGACGTACAGACCATCCCACAGCAGGACCCCTTCCATAGATGCAAAGGTCAGTCCTCAGAAGGAAGTTCTGGGGTGTCAGGCTGTCAGAAACTGTGTTTGACCAACCAGGGAAGTGCTCAGGCTTTCCTTTAGGATTTGATGACATTAATTTGGAGCTGTGGTTAGAAAGCCATGATTGCAGGCACACACTAGAACCTGGTGTTCAGGACTTTACATTCAGGCTGTAAGGAGCAGGAGAAGTCTGGGATTTTCCTTAGTGGAGCCTCCGGGAAGGCACAGGTGTCCTTAACCAGCACTCATGGGAAAGCATGCCTGGTCACAGTAGCACCACAGCAGCCTGTGTGCACTAGACCAGACTTCACACTGGGCTCAGGAGCAGTACTTGTTCTCTTCCTGCTGGCCAGCTCTGCAGCATCCCTGGATCAGGATGCCTGTGTGTTGACTACAGGGAATTCCTCTTTACCAGAAACCTCTCAGGGACTCTTGTGTCCCTGCAGCTACTTCAATGGCTCCATACTGTCTTAATACCCAGGGCATCTTTGAGGGTTTGAGAGAATAATGGTGTTCTGCATTGGTTCTTTTCTCTAAGACAGCACCCTGAGGGCCAGTCTGAGCACAAGGTGGCTGAGACTGAAACAACATGGTACTTGTCTCTCACCCTCAGATACCACAGCAAATTTTGCATTGCTAAGAAAAGGTGGACTCACTTTATGGAATCACCACAGGAAGGGTGATTTAGCAACAATTACCAAACATTTGGTACCATGTGCAATGAATGGCTGATTCTTTGTGGATAGCCTGGTCTGACCCTGGCCCAAGGCTGAAGCCTGGCCAGAAAGTAATGAGATCAGCTCTTGAAGGCATGTGGGCTGCTCTCTGCTAAGATTTTCATGCCCCCAAAGACTCCAGTTGTCTGTCAGATTCTACGATTTATAGCTAGAAGCTTACTGCAGGTTGGAGTTCTAAATGAGGTCTCCATTGCTTCATGGTTTCACATCACTTCACTGTTCATATAAGAACACCATATGTTATCCTGTTATCCACTCTTTTTTTTTTTTTTTTTTTTTTGGTTTTTTCGAGACAGGGTTTCTCTGTGTAGCTTTGCGCCTTTCCTGGATCTCGCTCTGTAGACCAGGCTGGCCTCGAACTCACAGAGATCCGCCTGGCTCTGCCTCCCGAGTGCTGGGATTAAAGGCGTGCGCCACCACCGCCCGGCTCTGTTATCCACTCTTAAATGAAAAGGTGGGAGGTAAAGCCAGGCCTATGGGCATGTGCTTGTAACTCCAGCCTTCCCAGGTGAACTCTCTGATAGAAGCTCCCCCTAGAACTAGAACACACTTTCTATTGTGAAACTTCTTTTATTTCCTTACAGGGCCTCATGTAGCCAAGGCTTGGCCTGGAACTCACCATGTAGGGAAGGATGACTTGAATTTCTGATCCTCCTGCCTCCACCTCCCAAGTGCTGGGATTACTGGCAGGAGCCGCCATGCCCAGTTAGTGCCATGCAGGAGATGCAAACCAGGGCTTTGGGAGCACTTGGTGGTGGGTGCTGTGTCCATTGAACTACATCACAGCTGCAACTCAGTGATAGGAAATCTTCATGTCTCATCTTTAATATTGAAAACTCAGACCTAGCGAGTTTCCTTCACTCTGTCCTCCTGTAGAAAGGGTGTCTTCGTTTCCCCTCTGATTTCTATACCATCTTCTCTCACTCTCTCACATCCTCATGTTCCCCATTGTCTCTTCTTCCCTTCTTTCTAGGGTTGTTGGTTCCTCCATTCATTCATTCATTCATTCATTCAGCACCCATTTATTTGTTTGTTTGTTTATTCACAGTTGTAGGTATACCAGATCTCACTACACAGCCCCTGCCAGCCATCAAATTTGTGATGCTCCTGCCTCCACCTCTGGAGTGCTAGGATTTGTAGGCATGTGCCACCAAGTTTGGCTCCACTCTTTTGCTTTGTTTTTAAATGTGAATGAGTATGTATCATGTGTGCACTGACTGAAGAGGCCAGAAGAGGGCCTCAGATCCCTGGAGCTGGAATTACAGATGGTTGTGAGCCACTATGCAAGTGCTGGGAATTAAACTTAGGTCCTCTGCAAGAGCAGCCAGTGCTCTTAACCATAGAGAAAGTGCAAGAACAGCCTTAAACTCTTTATTCCAGACAACTCCTCTAGTCTTCCCTATCCCTTCAGATATCTCTAATAAGAACTTGCTTCTCATTTTCAGTGGGATGGGAAGCCTGATTTTGTGAGATTTGAGTTAGTGTGTGCCCTAGCTAGGAAAGGATCAGTATGCAACAGAACAATAACAAATTTCATTTTATTTCTCTTTCCAGGGTGCGTGGAAATTTGATGATGATTGCTATAAAAAGTATGGAAAAATGTGGGGGTGAGTCTTCTGAAATCTTCCATTCAGCGTACTTGTTAGGATAATGTACCCCACCTCATATGAGGATAGTGTCAGCACACAGTTCTTGAAGTAAAGCCTTTGGAGCTTCATCCTGGTAAGGTGATGCATGTCACAGGCATCAAACTGAACAGTGCAAATTCGGTTGAGAGTGTTGCCTCTCATAGCAGCCTCCCGGATTTGGTGGCCCGAGAACCCTTAGGCTCAGATCATTGCCTCTCCCTTCTAATACATCAAGTCTATTATTTCAGAACCCTGTAAGCACATGCTCGAAGGCATGCAACAACAAACATTTCCTTACAGATTTTCATTCTTAGACATCGAAAGTCTTATGCATGCAGTCAGGCCAGTGTCAGCTCAAATGCAGAACTGCACCATTGCATCCAGAAAACAGTTTCACTGGAGACATCCGCTGCCTCTGGCTCTCACAATCCTTCCACCCCACCTTCCAGGATGATCCCTGAGCCGTGGAGGGGAAGGGGGCACCTGTTAGTTTTATAGCAACTTGACACATGCTAAAGTCATCTGAGAGGAGGGAACCTCAATTAAGAAAATGCCTCCATAAGATCCAGCTATGGAAATTTTCATAATTGTTTATTGATGTGGGAGGGCCCAGCCCATGGTAGATGGGACCATCCCTGGGCTGGTGGTCCTGTGTTCCATAAAAAAGCAAGCCATGAGGAGCAAGCCAGTAAGCAGCACTCCTGCATGGCCTCTGCATCAGCTCCTGCCTCCAGGTTCCTGCCCTGTTTGAGTTCCTGTTCTAACTTCCTTCAGTGATGAACAGCAATGCTGAAGTGTAAGCCAAATAAACCCTTTCCTCCCCAACTTGCTTTGGCCATTGGGTTTCATCACAACAATAGAAACGCTGACTAAGACAGAATGTGGCAGAGATGCTCCATTTGGAAATGAGCACTCCACAATTTCTTATTCTATGCACGTTGACCAGTTGTAGGTCTCTATGTTAATCTCCATCTCCTGATAAAACAGCACTTCTCAACCTGTGGGTCATGACCATCAGAAAACACATATTTTCGATTGTCTTAGGAATCTCCAACCATAAATTTTTGTTGCTATTTTATAACTTTAATTTTGCTACTGAGCAGTATGTCAGTTCCTAAGATCATCAGAAATATGTTTTCCAATGTTTGTGACTCACAAGTTGAGAACCACTGTACTAAAAGAAGCCTCTCTGATGAGGGTTGAGACCTGTGCCTGTGCTAATCTATAGGTGTAATAAGTCTTTGGGAGTTGGTTTATTATTATGTCCATTAGGGCCTATGACCTACCTAGCCACACAAGATCAAGCCAGACAAAACAGTGACCATGTGACTCAATGCTAAGCATGTGTTGTGCTGCCCCTGGTGGCACCAAAGCAACTGCTCCTGCAACAGTATAAGTTTCCTCTGATACATTCTGTTTTGACTTTGGGATCACTTATTCATTTTCTCTGAATTTTTTGTATCTCTGGGGGGTCAAACCCAGTGCCACACACTTCATAGACAAGGACTCTACCACTGAGCCATACCTCCAACCCAGACACTGAACTATTTAAACATGCAAGAATGGTATTAGCAACAACCACGTATGCACGCCTAGCCATAACAGATGTTCCAGTGTTAATTCTAACTAAAATGTCTTTAAAGGGCTATTTTGTTCTAAATGTCTCTTCCCTGCTTTAGCTACATAACTCTTCATTTCACAAGACTCCAATGGCTTCAATGGTCAGAACTTGAACTAGGGGTTCATGTTGCTGTGCTTTATACAGCTGGGGATGTGGACTGTGCAGCCTTGGGAGTGGAGTGTTGAGTCCTGTATGTGATCCCAGGTGTAGAATCTGGCTTCTGAGGTTCAGTCCACTCTGTTTTCCCACCTCAGGTTTTATGATGGTCAACAGCCTGTGCTGGCTATCACAGATCCAGAGCTCATCAAAGTGGTGCTAGTGAAAGAATGCTACTCAGTCTTCACAAACCGTCGGGTAAGTGTCCCTTTTTAAGAAACATAAATCTTTACTATTTTCTTAGTCAATGTTTTATTGCTATGAAGAGACATCATGACCATGGCAACTCCTAATAAAGAAAACATTTAATTGGGGCTGGCTTGCAGTTTCAAAGGTTTAGTCCATTATCATCATGATGGGAAGCACGGCAGTATGTAGGCAGACATGGTGCTGGAGAGGTAGCTGAGAGTTCTACATCCAGATCTGCAGGCAGCAGGAAGAAATAAACACTGGGCCTGGCTTGGGCTTCTGAAATCCCAAGACTTACCCTAGTGAGACACATTTCCTCCAACAAGGCCACACCTCCTAATCCCTGTCAAGTAGCACCATTCCCTGATGACCAAGCATTCAAAGCTGTGGGCCTATGGGGGCAATTCCTATTCAAACTGCCACAACTGTTGTAGAGTATTAGTTAAAGACGTGTTATATTTATTTATTTACATTGTGGAACATTTGTTTAATGATGCAAAGATGTATTGCATTATTTTATGTTGCATTTGTTTAACTCTGTGAAGCTGTGTTACTTTGCCTGTCTAAAACATTTTATTGGTCTAATAAAGAGTTGAACAGTCAATAGCAAGGCAGGATAAAGGATAGGTGGGGCTGGCAGACAGAGAGAATAAATAGAAAGAGACAAAGAGATATAGGGATATCAAGCAAGGAGAAAAACAGAAGGATGCCGGGAGCCAGCCACCCAGCCACGAAGCCAGAGATGGAATAAGAAGGAAAGATAGATATACGGAAATAGAGAAAGGTAAAATCCCAGAGGCAAAAGATAGATGGAATAATTTCAGTTAAGAAACGCTGAGTAGAAACAAGTCAAGCTAAGGCCAGGCACTCATAAGAAAGAATAAGACTCTGTATGATTTATTTGGGAGCTGGGTGGCAAGCCCCCCAAAAGACCCAGAGGGCCAAAAAAAGAGTAAAGAATAAAAACAAATAACAACATTCCACCACAAAATTTTAAATTAAATTTAAATTTTAAAGAGCTGCCATCACACCCAGGAAAGTTTTTGGTGCTCTTCATGATTATATACATTCATACATACATGTGTGTGTGTGTGTGTGTGTGTGTGTGTGTGTGTGTGATGACTTGTATAAATATAACATAGTTCTGCTTTTTCTACTTTCATTTCTGTTGCTTTGAAAAAGCACTCTGACCAAAAGCAACTTAGCAGAGGAAAGGGTTCAGTGGCTGACACTTCTAAGTCACAATCTGTGACTGGATGAATTCAGCATGGGAGCTTGAAGCAAAAACCATGAAGAGAAGCTACCTGCTAGCTTGCTCAGCCTCACACTTATCTAGCTTCCTTATAAAGCACAGGGCTGCCTGCCTAGGGATAGTACTGCCCACAGTGGATTGGGCCTTACTGCATCAATTCCTAATCAATACAATCTCTCACAGAAATGCCTGCAGGCCAGTTTGATATGGACAATTCCCCAGTCCAGGCTCTCCTCTCAGATGGCTCTTGGCTGTGTCAAGTTGACAACAAGTAAAGCTACCTAGGATGCAACTGCTATACAAAAGCAATTGACATTGACACCATCCACAGTTTCTTTACCGTTCTCTGACTTGTGTGTGTGTATATGGGTAGCTCTCTGCAGATTGTCACGTGTCTAAGTCTATGTAACAACTACACAGTGAGGACACAGGACTGACCCTCCACCATGGAGCTTTCACTTGTAAGTGTGTTATAGCAGCCACGAGTCACCTGTCTTTTCCTCCTCCGAGTCTGATCCACTTTTCTTTTGGTGAATGTGCTTTTGGGGTCAAGTCTGATCATATTTTCTTCAGCACTCTTCTTTTAATGAGGCTTCACATGTCCCTGCCTCAGTCTTCAACCTCTCAAGTGCTGCTGTTACAGGCATGTGCCACCCCACCTGGTTTATGCAGATCAAGCCCCCAGGCTTCATGCATGCTAGGCAAGCGCTCTGCCACCTGAGCTACATCCTCAGCTGGGCCTAGTACTCTTATTTTTTTAGAGCATGTACATATAGTTTTATACTTTACATTACCATCTATGATATGTTTGAGATTTAGGGTATAAAGTATGAAACACAGGTAAAGTTTCAGATTGCGCCATCCATGTTCAGTTATTTATATATCATTTGGGGCAAACTGTTTCCCCCACAGAATTCTTCTTATAGCATTATCAAACCTATTCAAGGACTGAAGAGATGAGTTAGTGGTTAAGAGCACTGGCTGATCTTCCAAAGGACCCAGGTTCAATTTCCAGCACCCACATGGTAGCTCACAACCATCTGTAAATCAAGTTCCAGGGATCAGACGCCCCCCTTCTGGCCTCTGAAGTCACTGCACACATGTGGTGCACAAACACACATACAGACAAGCACACACACAAATATAAAAAATTCTAAAATATTTTTAGCATATTGGCCCTATTCATGTGGAACCATTTCTTATTCTATATTTTCTTCCATTGAGCACAATGTCTTTCTCTCCTCTAGGACCACACTTTCTTGAGAATTGAATCTTTACATCATGTGGACTCATTTCACCCACTTTTTTCTAGAGTTGATAGAAATATTCCTGGCCATTTATCTTTCTAGCCCAAATCAGAACAAGCTTGTTTATACTGACAATGATCTCAGTTTTTTGAAAATTTGAAATTGACATGAGAAAATAAATGTATTTTTTTTGTGTTGAATCCTCTAAGTTATGACTATTGTGTGTGCTACACTTTTTAGATTTCTTTTGATTTCTACATGGAAATTTTATAGGTTTCAGCTGAAAGACCTGTACATTGTTTGCTAAGCTTGTATCTTAAGTATAAATAACTTATAACATTTCTGGACATGGTTGGCTATTATGTAATATTCTTGAGATTTTTTTCTAATACAATTGATGTTAAGTACAAACACAATTGATTTTGAATTGTTGCTGTATCATAAAACAATCACAAGATTCACTTACTATTCCTATAAATTCTTTCTCTGTGTTATTTGATACATTTTACACAGACAATTATGTTGCCTAAATATAAGAATACTTTTGATTCTTCACTGGCACTTCAAGGATGGTACTGAATGACAGCAGTGACAGTAGACTTTTTAGGGGACGTTTCAAGGCAAGGTTTCTCTGTGTAGCTCTGGCTGTCCTGGAACTCCCTCTGTAGAACAGGCTGACACAGCAGACGTTTTTAAGTTGCTACAGATCAGTGGGTGAAACGTTCAGACTTTCACCATTAAGTTTGAAGTTGATTGAAGGATTTTGCATAATCCTGTTTCATGGAGTGGAAGAAGTTTATGCCCACCTGTAGTACTGAGCTTTTGTTATAGAAGAATATTGGAAGAGTCTGTGAGCACAAAATACAGTTCTGGGAGCCAGGTGTGGTAGTGCATGCCTTTAATCTCAGCACTCAAGAGGTAGAGGCAGGGGAATCTCTGTGAGTTCAAGGCCAGCCTAGTCTACGTAGTGAGTTCCAGGAGAGCCAGGGCTACATAGTGAGACCCTGTCATAAAGCAAAACAAAACAACAATAAAATCTGTGTGTGTGTGTGTGTGTGTGTGTGTGTGTGTGTGTGTA
Source organism: Peromyscus eremicus (assembly GCF_949786415.1). Classification (NCBI taxonomy): domain Eukaryota; kingdom Metazoa; phylum Chordata; class Mammalia; order Rodentia; family Cricetidae; genus Peromyscus; species Peromyscus eremicus. The sequence goes on along the minus strand of NC_081438.1, from coordinate 36,009,606 downwards.
TTCATTCCATTTACTCAATGTTCACAGATATATGTGATTGAAGAACATTCCTAGTAGAAGAATAGAATTATTTTTCTTTTTCCTCGTGTCCTTACATAGAAAATTAAGATAAAAATAATTTCTATACAATTGCATTATTTCTTGAAATATCAAGTGCTGTGGGATGTTCTGTATGGCAAATGTGTTGCTCTGATTGGTTGGTAAATAAAACACTGATTGGCCAGTAGTCAGGCAGGAGGAAGTATAGGCGGGACAAGGAGGAGAATAAAGCTGGGAAGTGGAAGGCTGAGTCAGAGAGACACTGCCAGCCACCACAATGACAAACAGCATGTGAAGATGCTGGTAAGCCACGAGCCATGTGGCAAGGTATAGATTTATAGAAATGGATTAATTTAAGCTGTAAGAACAGTTAGCAAGAAGCCTGCCACGGCCATACAGTTTGTAACCAATATAAGTCTCTGTGTTTACTTGGTCAGGTCTGAGTGGCTGTGGGACTGGCAGGTGAGAGAGATTTGTCCTGACTGTGGGCCAGGCAGGAAAACTCTAGCTACAATCAAGTCAATATTTTATAGCATCCATAGCTTTTTTAAAAACTCAACTTCAAATCATCCAATTGCTCATACTGTTGATAGAAGTAAATGAGGAATTGACCTGAGCTGATACTTTGCCAAGGCCAGTTGCTGTCTGTCACTAATGCATTTTTGTCCGTACAGCTTTGAAGGATGCTGTAGGGCTGTCCTATCTGTTCTCATTGATCCTGCAAGGGTGACTTTCATTTAAAATGAGACAGTCATAGATAGATGTGAAGCTATACCAGGTGTGTGGTGTTACCTCTAACCATAAGAATTACAGACAATTTAAATAAAAGATTATTGAGCATCTAGTAATGTTCAGACACTTAATAATCAGTAATATTTGTTAAATAAATAATGTTTGTTTAATCAAATTTCTAGAACTGTGAAGATTATCATAACTTTAATATGATAAATATCCTTTCTATTTCAATTCTAGCCTTTTGGTCCAGTGGGACTTATGAAAAAGGCCATCACCATATCTGAGGATGAAGAATGGAAGAGACTTCGAACACTGCTGTCTCCAACTTTCACCAGTGGAAAACTCAAGGAGGTGATGAGGGAGAGGGCATTTACTCATGCAATGAATCTGAGGACAGGTAAAAAACAAGCCCACATTCTTTTTCCAAGGGTTGATCCTCTGAGTTACAATTCCTATAAGATGATCTTCTGTCTTCATGCCCAGAGGACTCTTTATAAAATCCACTGTAACATCCCACTCATTGCTTCATGACTGGGGATGATTTTTCTTTCTGGGACCTGAGTTTCCTCATTTAGCTACAGATGCTGTGCTTTGTGCTTAGATGTTCCCCATCATTGGACAGTATGGAGATGCATTGGTGAAAAACTTGAGACAAGAAGAAGAAAGAGGGAAGCCCATCATCATGAAAGAGTAAGTGGTGGTGCAGTTGATGGGACTGTAAGTACCTTAGTGTCCCTTCAACTCTAGGAAAGGGACATCTGCAAACCAACACCAGGTAAAGGCCCCATGTGTGAGTGTGATAGGAGCCTAGCCCCCACTGATGATCCAGCATGTGATTCTGACTGTGACTCCCTACCTGGGTAGCTTGGAAATATGAGCTGCCTCAGATGTAGATGTTGATTCCCATGTCTCTCTCTACTCAGCATCCTTGGAGCTTATAGCATGGATGTAATCACTGGTACATCATTTGGAGTGAACGTTGATTCCCTCAACAATCCAGAGGATCCCTTTGTGCAGAAAGCCAAAAAGATCTTAAAGTTTTCCATTTTTGATCCGTTTCTTCTCTCTATAGGTATGTACACTATTTCTTCTTTCTTTATATTCCTCCCTCCTACACACCAGTAAAAATAACACCATAATTGAGATATAATTCACATGTAAAAAATTCAAATACTTAAAATGTGTAATTCAACTTTTGTTCACCAAAGGCACATGCATCCTCATCATTGTCAACCTGGAAAAGTGTTTTCTAAGAAAAACTACACCTTTTCACTCTCATCTCCCATTCCTTCTCACTATAAGAAATGTCCAGTTAGCTGTCTGTTCCTGTAAATCTGCCTATTCTGGGCATAACATTAAAATACAATACAAATATTTTATAGAGTATATGGAATTTCGCAACTAGTTTCTTTCACTTAACATCATACATTCAACAGAACCATCTGTTGCCACTTCCATGTTCATCATATTATGAAACATCTGATGACTGAACATTTGTTTTCATGCTTTCTGAGTAGGAAATTCATGTGGAATTGGTGAATTATAGAGGAATTCTATGTTTGACTTATTGGGCAACTAAAAATCTTTTTCAGGATTTGTTTGTTTGTTTGTTTTGCTGCCATTAGTTCACAGGGCTCCATTTTCTCCACATCCCACATGAAATTTCATTTTTTCTTCATGATTTTCTTATTATTACCACCTTAGGGTACATTTAGGAGTCAAACATTATGGGGGATTATTTACATTTTTTAAGACTTTTATATATGAGTACTATATTTGCATTATTTTCCCCCACCCCCGCCACTCTGCTCATGTCCTTTTTAATCCATGACTCTTCTCCTATAACTATAATGGTTACATATACATATGTACACATGCCTCTAGCCTACTGAGTCCATTTAGTGTTGCTCTTACATCCACGTTTATGGCCAACTACCTGGGGTTGGATCACCTATCATGGACTCATCTTTGGAGAAAACTGACTCTTTCTCTCCATAGTCATTAATTTCCTATGACTCTTCATCTAGAGATAAGAGCTTGTGGAATTTCCCCATCCACATTGGCATGTCAACCATTGTTATCTCTACATGGATCTTGTCTGGACAACCATATCATTGAGATTTCTTAAGTCCAGTTTTCCTGCCATGTCTAGAAGATGCAATCTCACAGCAGGCTTTCTCATCTTCTTGTTTTTACAACACTCCTCCTCGTCCATGATTTTTCCTGAGCCTTAAGTATAGAGTTTGCATTGTAGGCATATCCATTGATGCTGGGCAGTCCATAGTTACTTATTCTCTGTATTTTTTCTCTGTAGTTCTGTTTCCATTCCTTACTCCAATATATGAGTTGTTAAATCTCTCCATTTTTCCAAGACAATCAGTGAACTTTTTCAAAAAATTTGTAACAAGGATGAAGAAAAATCGCCTTGATTCAAACCAGAAGGTAAAATGTGGTGCTGCTTTCATGGTGCTCAAGGTTTGGTTATGATGCTCAGAGTTTGGTCATGATGTTCAGGGTTTAATCATGATGCTCATGGTTTGGTCATGATGCTCAGGGTTTTGTTTTGATGCTCATGGTTTGGCCATGATGCTCAGGGTTTGGTTTTGATGCTCATGGTTTGGCCATGATGCTCAGGGTTTGGTTTTGATGCTCATGGTTTAGTCATGATGCTTGGGGTTTGGTCATGATGCTTGGGGTTTTGTTTTGATGCTCATGGTTTGGTTATGATGCTCAGAGTTTGGTCATAATGCTCAGGGTTTAATATGATGCTCAGGGTTGGGTCATGTGTCAGGCTGTGAGTGTGTGATTTATGTATTTTCCTCTGTGTTCTCTTAAAAATGAATAGAGAAAACTGTGCTTAGAGCAAGATAATGTTAACATTTTAGGGAGAAGAAGAAGACAGAAGTTGGGTGATGCTATATGAGAATAATAGAGAAACAGTTTCACATTTGCCAAAAGGAGTGAAAGTTATTATTCCCTGAGATAAGTGCCAATCAAGTAAAAAACATTGCCACCACCCTTAATTGAAAAGAGTCAAAAAACAGAATTTGTACTTACAAATTGTATCTACTACTACTATTCTGTACCTAAAATTTATATCATCAAAAGAATGGTTTCAGTTTTAAACTTCTTATTTTAGTATGTTCTCCAATAGAAGTATGGTCATACCTGGTAGAGATTGGCCCATGTTAAATTTGAGTACTTCTTGCTTTGTGTGTGGGAATTTTTTTTGGCAGTGAGGTCACAAGCCATTCACCCAAAAGGTAAATATCTTCTCTGGACAATCAGTTTTCAGGCTGCTAACCTAGCTCTGCTATGTAGCCTGGAAGCCACAAAAATTTTGTCTGCAGATCAGGGAGAAGGGCAACTGTGGCGACACTTAGAATTTTGTAGTGCCTGGAGTGTGGACTATCAGGGGATGCTCACACAAAGCTTGGAAGCGAATACTAGAGATAGAATTAATCAAGGAGGCTGTTGGTTAAGCATTGTGGTAAGAGAACAGAGAGAATTGGAGTTCGGAACTTTTCTGAGCAAGCATGAGAGAAGGAGCCAGCAGCTCTTTGGCCAGGAATCTGCTCAGAAGCCGAAGAAACTTAGATCAGAGAAACAAAGACCAAAAACTGCATTTCTCCCATGGAAATGATTTGTTCCCCAAGGCTTGCTGATAGAGGCTTTAATTTTCCTTTATTTTTATTTTAAGTATATGGGTGCTTTGCCCGCCTGTATGCCTGTGTACCACATGTGTGCAATTCCTGCAGAGGCCAGAAGAGGGCATCAGATCCCCAGAACTGGAGTTACAAGTGATTGTGATTCACCTTATCAGTGCTAGGGACTGAACCCAGGTCCTCTGCAAGAGCATTCAGTGCTCTTAACCACGGAGCAATTTCTTCAGCCCCATACATGCTTTTATTCATTGGTGGCTCAAGCCACACCAATGGACTTCAGGTGGGCATATTCTCAGAAGGGAAGTGAAGTTCTCAACCCCTGTTTCAAGTCTGACCTCTCAGCTAGATGACCATCATCGACTTTTCTCTTTCTCCTCCAGACCCGAGTGGATTTTCTTCAGCTGATGATGAACACTCAGAACTCCAAAGGCGAAGAGTCCCCAAAAGGTAACCCAGGACTCTTTACCATGTGTGGATCAAGAAGCTCAGAGAGAAGAGGGTGTCAGACATGTGCATGGGGGGTGGTCCAGGATGGAAACTTCTGCCAAATTTCTGAAAGACAAGCACGTGGATGATATCTATGATGTCCAGGGGAGCTTTATAGAAGTACACTGGTGTAATTGGACCAGAGCCTGTAGGGCAGCCACAGAGAAACCTTTCATGCCCAGAAGTCCTCAGTGGTTCTGGGTCATCTGTCAGAGCAGATTCAGATTCTCGGTCCCTTCCAATCCCACGGATTCTGAATCTCTGCCTGGGAATTTGCACCTGGGCCCTAATCAGGAAGCATGCTGTCAAGCAGCGGGGATGATCCCTGGGAGTGAGTGGTAGAACTGTATTCAACAACTTCATCTGCAATTGACTCTGCTCTGTGTAAATTGTATCTGGGAAACTATATACCCAGCTCTTCTTCATCTTTTATCTTTTTTTAAAAAGATTTATTTATTTATTATGTATACAGCAGCGTTCTATTTGCATGTGTGCCTGCACATCAGAACAGGGTACTAGATCTCATTATAGATGGTTGTGAGCCACTATGTGGTTGCTGGGAATTGAACTCAGGACCTCTGGAAGAACAGCTAGTGCTCTTAACCTCTGAGCCATCTCTCCAGCTCCTTCTTCATCTTTTAACCTCCTGGTTTTATACCATCTGTGGATGCTTCGTGATGAAAACTACTATTACTGTTATAGCTACAGAATGATGACCTTCTTACTATTATATACTTACCAGTCATCACCCAATGTAAAGGAATGTCCTCTTCTTATCATCTAAAAAATTTTAATTCTATTATTAATTATTTAAATTTTGTTCAGTTGCTTCTGTCACTGTGATCTCATGCATTCCCTGTTGCTCTCGACTTTTATCACTAGCTACTTTGCATACAACTGTCTTATGCGTGTCCACTCATGGCCCTTTTGTGTGACATGGTGGGTCCTTTCTGTTCATTTTAGTTTCTCTCTCTCTCTCTCTCTCTTTCTCTCTCTCTCTCTCTCTCTCTCTCTCTCTCTCTCTCTCTCTCTCTCTCTCTCTCTCTCTCTCTCTGTTCACAAAGACCAGAGGAGAATGTTGGTGTTCAGCTCTGTTGTTCTCTGTCTTATTCATTTGAGGCAGGATCTCTAGATGAATGTGGATCTAGACTGGCAGCCAGAAAGCCCCAGTGAGCCTCTTGTCTCCATTTCCCTACCTTGATGAGGTTACAAGAATGTGTGGCCACACCTATTTATGTGAGTTCTGAGGATTTGAACTCGGGACCTCCCCCTTGGCACAAAAGGAGCTCTTACTCACTGAATCATCTCTCCAGACCCCTTTCATTTAAGTTTTAAAGTTATTATTATTATTATTATTATTATTATTATTATTATTATTATTATTATTACTGTTACTATTATAAATCATTTTTTTGATGGTGAATGGTCACACCAGCTATGGTACGCATGTGAAGGTCACAAGGTAAGTTTGTAGAGTCAGGGCTCTCTGTTCACCTTTACATGGGTCCAGGAATCAAATTCAATCCACCTGGCTTGCTCAGCAAGTACGTTTATCCACTGAGCCATCTTATCAACCCTTATTAATTGTTAATTCCTATAAGAGACATTAATTTGTAGAGCAATTTCTGGTCATAGAAGAACTGAGAGGAAAGTGTAGTGATCGCCAATATACTCCTGCCCATGAGTACACGTAACACCCATCCCCACCGTCCACACCCCTGCCCTGCAGAGTGGTGCATGTGTTATAAAATGGACTTACACTGAGATTGTTTATGTAAGGTTGAATCCTGGTCTCTATTCTATGAGTTTTGGCCAGTGAATAGTGGTACCCATCTTCCTCCACTAGAAAAACATCCAGAAGATTCTTTGTCTTCACACTGATCATTTTTGGAGCATATTCTTGCTTTCTAGTGAAAGATATTCCAAGTGTCTCTCTATTTCTCTATAATTCCCTAGAAATGGCTACTTTTCAAAGAAATCTTGGCTGTAAATGGAGTTTCCTTGTCCTGACTGCAAATGGAGTTTCCTTGTCCTGACTGCCCAGTCCCAAATTACTGACTCAGAAGCTGAATATGAATATAAATGCTTGGCCAATAGCTCAGGCTTATTACTAACTAGGTCCTACATTTTAAATTAACCCATATTCAACATTTACACTCTACCACATGGTGGTACCCTTATTACCATGGCATGTTCATCCTTCTCCCTCTACATCTGGCTGGCCACTCTCTGACCCCATCTTGTTCTTTCCAGCCTCCTCTGTGTCTGCTATCCCACCTATACTTCCTGCCTGGCTACCGGCCAATCAGCTTTTTATTAGTCAATGAGAGTAATACATGTTCATAGTGTACAGGAGGATTATTCCACAGCACTTGGCTACTCTTAGTGATAGCTGGAATCCCAAAACAGGTCTAATGTGAATATTTCTATTGTTCCTTTCAATGGATGAAGCTAAGAAAACTGAATATCTCTACAGAGACTTAAGAAACTTAAATATTATGATGCTCATCCATGTGCAGGGATATAAACAGGCTTGTTCTATCTACCCTTCACTTTTCCCCAAACAAAACATTAAGACAAATGACCTATGTATTTGACCTGAATACCATCATTCTACAGGATTTGATTTCAGGCTGCTAGTGATTTGACAGCTACATCGTGGAAGCCCTAATATTTAACAGTGGGTGGGCCTACTTTAGCACATCATTGTGAACACATCTGGCTTAGCATCTTTATCTTCTATCTGATTATCGACCCATGTCTCTCTGGCCTAACACACTGTCCTGTGAGCAAGAAAGCACTGTTTTCCTATAGTAGTCACTAAGGCCCCCACTAGACCCATGTGGCTATAAGTTTAGCACCAATGATTAACTGTAATTTGTTTAATGAATGAAAAATACAAAGATCTGAACATGGCTATAGGTTACTATAGCAGACAAGAAAACTCCAAATGTTGGATTTGTAATGTCATTCAATTCAGTAGCATATTTGTTCTTACTAGAAGAAATAATTTGATAGCTGTGTTTTTTTCTCAGACAAAATTTGTTATGGGTAAATCAGCATTATAGAACTTTCTCATACCCACTTCATATTGTTTTCATTTTGAATTAGACACCATGTCTATTTTAAGGTTCCCCAAATCAAAATGAATGAATTCTTTTTTTTTTAATTTTTTTGTTTTTAGTTTTTAGTTTTTTTATTAGAAGACTTTCTATTCATTTACATATCAACCACAGATTCCCCCTGTTCTCCCTTCTCTCATCCCCCAGCCTTTCCCCCCAACCCACCCCCCATTCCCACCTCCTCCAAGGCAAGGTATCCCATGGGGTGTCAGCAGAGCCTGGTACATTCAGTTGAGGCAGGTCCAAGTCCCTCCTCCCTGCACCAAGGCTGTGCAAAGTGTCTCACCATAGGCACTAGGTTCCAAAAAGCCAGTTCATGCGCTAGGGACAGGTACTGGTCCCACTTGCCCTAAACAGTTCAAGCTAAACAACTGTCTCACTTATCCAGAGCACCTACTCCAGTACCATGGGAGCTCCTCAGCTATTGGTCCACAGTACATGTGTTTCCATTAGTTTGGCTAGTTGTCTCTGTACTTTTTCCAATGATGGTCTTGATGTCTCTTGCTCATAGAATCCCTCTTGTCTCTCGCCGATTGGACTTCTGGGGCTTGGCCGTGGATCTCTACATCTGCTTCCATCAGAAACTGGATGAGAGTTCTATCATGACAGGGTGTTTGGCCATCCGATCACCAGAGCAGGTCAGCTCAGGCACTCTCTTGACCATTGGCAGTAGTCTATAGTGGAAGTATCTTTGTGGATTTCTGGGGACCTCTCTAGCACTCTGCTTCTTCCTATTTCCATGGGGTTTTCATTTATCATGGTATCTCTTTTCTTGTTCTCCCATTCTGTTCCTGATCCAACTGGGACCTCCTGCTCCCCTAAGCTCTCTTTCCCTCGACCCTTGCCCTCCATTACCCACTGACCCCAGTTTGCTCATGTAACTCTAGCTCCAGGGGATCTGACACCATCGTTTGGCTTCAGTGGTCGTGCACACACACATGTGTAGATGTAATCAACCGCCTTATTATATAAGAAACACATAACCAATGCAAAGAAGAAAGCCAAGAGATCAGAGCTAAGAGCCTTACCCGCCTGCTGCAGCTATCCTCTTCAGCCAAGAGACCTCTCTGAAAGAGACCTACTTTCTGTCTGTCCTTATATAGACTTTCTGTTCTGCCTTCTCATTGGTTGTAAACCCAACCACGTGACTGTCTCGTCACTGCCTGTCTGTACAGACCTCCAGACACACATTGGAGCATGTGTCTCCAATGCTGGCTGTATCCTTGAACACACAGAGATCTACCTAGCTCTGCCTACCAAGTGCTGGGATTAAAGGCATGCACCATGAACACCCTGCTCTGCTATGGCTTGCTATTAGCTCTGACCACCAGGCAACTTTATTTATTAACATACAAATAAAATCACATTTCCGTACAAATAAAATATCACCATATTTCCCCTTTTCTATTTTAATAAACAGAAAAAAGGAAAAAGGTTATAACTAACAAAAGAAAAACTATATACAAAAGTATATTAACTATATACAATATATACAAGTAATAAATACGTAAAAATTGTCTAGTCCATTTGTATTTGACAAATTCAGAGAAAATAATTCCATTATCTATCCTATTTTGGTAAGTCCAAAATGTACCTAATTCACTTTCTATCCTAACTAGTTTTCAACTATAACTAACTAATCTTCAACTATAACTAACTAATCTTCAACTCCGTCAGAGACCCAAGAAGGAAATAATATTACCTAACAAAAATAAAAACAGGAAATGCATGCAAGCAACTTCCAAAATATTTGTGAGTTGACAGAAACAGCCAGCTGCCTGGACAGTCACCTGAGGTTTCTCCGCAGTGCTGGGGCATCATCTTCAGCCTATAGGCTTAGTGTATCTGACAGACTCATTTGTGAAGTAGGATGTACACAAGGTCAACAGTTCAACCTCACATTGGGTGAGAGCAGTCTATATACCAGAAACACCTGAATTCCACTAGTGTCATGTCATGAGTCAGGATTTTAAATTCTGGAAATTGTTGATGGTTTTTTAATTCAGCTGTCCATTCTTCTTGGCGGTGTATATATGGCTTCATCTCAGCATCCCGTTCTTCTCCACATCTCTCTATTAAATGCCATTCTACTATTGAGAGGCGTGAGCTTAGTTACTCCTCAAGAATAACTGTTTCAGCTGCTGTTCCATTGCACATCAGAAGCCATCGGCCCACTGCCTGTTCAGCTGCCTTCGAAGAAAAGGGCACTGTACCTTTTCTGGATTGCGAAGGCCACTTCAGGGATGGTACTATATTGTCCTGGCCTCAGAAGATGCCTTTTGATAAAGCCATAAAAACACTTGTTTTGGCAAGAATCAGTAGTCCTTGTTTCGTGTCCTGTCTGTCCTGTTCGTCAGTTGATTCGAGGATACTTTGTTGTCCAGTGGCTAACTTTTGCCACAATGAAAGCTAACTCCATACGCAGTTTCTTCAATGCCCATATTTTCTCTGAAGTAGATTGGTACTGCCAGGAGCCAACATGTCTCATAGTCATAACAAAAAAGAAAAATTTTCTAAGTTACTGAAACATGTTAAATGCCATATTCTGTAGATCTCTGAAGGGTTTGAAGATGACCTGTCTATCTAAAATATATCTGCTCAATTTTTAAAACATATCTAATATGACTACAAGTTCTATTGTAATGTCTAACTGCTGACATTGATTTCTTTATATCCTAATAACATTCAAGAATCAGAAAATTGTATTATTTGTTAAATGAACGGTATAAGTACAATTAGAAATATACATACAGCATTTTCTAACAATATCAATTTCAATATATATAATTTGTATACAATATAAAATAATCCAATCCAATGTAAAGTATTTAAAACTAGTAATTGTCTTTTTCTTTTCTTTTTTTTTAAAAAAAACAAGAACCTTAAATCTAATCTCCTTTGCTTAGCCTTTTTGCTAACCCTTGACAACAACTTGTAACCACCCCCCCTAATCAATGAAAATTATCCCAGACCCAAAACCCATTAAAAAGACCAAAAAACCACCCACCCCACACCACCTCTTTGGGAATGTGGGTGTCGTATTCTTAAAATTGCTTCCTGCTGGGTATGAGCGAAGTTATCTTTATCCTGAAAGAAAAATTTTAGGTTAATTGTCAAATTCTAGGAAAGGTAACTATATCCTTTGTTATCCAGTCTGTGTATAATGCCAAAGTTCAGGGTTTATCTCAAGTCCTTATTCAAGTAGTCTTTGAGACTGGATCATCTCAGCTGGCCCTCTCAAAATTGCTCTGAGAACTTTGTAGTTCAAAGCTGATCTGTAGTGATGTTCGTCAGCTTAGTGATATTATTATTGTCCACGTGGAATTGTTATTGTTGTGGGGCCCCATCTTCTTCCTGGAGACTTCAGTTGATGTTAGGCCTGGCCATGATTTCCTGCAAACTGATAAGAGACTCGAACACAAAGACATATATATGCAGCTAATTGAAGCCTTTTCTTTCTAGAATTAGTTAGTACTCTATATGACCATTTACATCTTAACAAAGTTTAAAATGTATATATATATATATTAATCTTGTAAATTTTGATATAAAATTCATACTTTAAGAAAAGTTTAAAGAATCAGAATAGAATCAAAGAGTTGAGATTAGTAATAGAATAGTCCCTTAATTAACTTGGCTTTTCTCCTGTCCCATAGCAGAAGATGGCTCTTTTATTCTGGCATGATACAAGGAGTTTGCATTTTCCTTTTAACAACATGCTTGAGTTTAAAGAAGGAGAGAGCTATTCTCCAACTCCAAAGTCAGCTTTAAATTTCAATTGAACTGGGACTATTAGAAGACCAATAGTGTTAGATCTTTAGAGAAGAGCAGAAACAAACATTTAGGAAGACATAAAATTTTTTAGATGATATACTCATGCGCCATTTCACTCTGTTTCCTGGGATAGATGATTTGTCCCTTTCCTTCAGTTGTCTCATTTGTCCAGTGTTCTTCAAATTCCTTAACCTTCATTCTCCTAAAAGACAAAAACAAAAACCTTTCCCCAAGGTTTTTTGGTAATTTCCTTTTTGGTAAGTTATTATCTGATTAAATGAAAAGGCATGTGTTACCGGTATAAGTTAGTTAAAATTGGATGTTCATGCTGGTTGATGAACTATCACCTCCTTTAATTAGGAGATCTCTGTTGTCCAAATTGAATCTTTATTAATTTTGATGGTACCCACAGCTTATCTTCTCCTGTAGAAACAAAAGCAAAACCTCGTCCCCAATGTAAAACATATCCTGGTTTCCATTCTGAGGTCAGCACATTCTTAAAGTATATAGGATGATTTAATTCTGTAGTTTTTTCTATTATCCAATGTGTCTCTGCAGCTTTTGTTCGTTTCTCATTGGCATTGAGAAAATTCAAAGTTAATAGGGCATTATGTAGTCTACTTCTGGGGGTTTTTGTTATCCCTTTCTGTTTATTTAGCATATCCTTTAGAGTTCTGTTTGATCTTTCTATAACTGCTTGACCTGTAGGATTATGTGGTATGCTGTAATATGCTTTATATTGTAATAAGCAAAAAACTGTTTCATTTTAATGGAGACATATGATGGAGCATTGTCAGTTTTGATTTGTGCAGGTATACCCATGATGGCCATAACTTCTTGCAAATGGGTAATTACAGAATCAGCTTTTTTAGAACTCAAAGCAGTTGCCCATTGAAATCCTGAATAAGTATCTATGGTATGGTGTACATATTTCAATTTTCCAAATTCTGCAAAGTGAAACATGTCCATCTGCCAGATTTCATTCCTCTGAGTACCCTTTGGGTTACATCCTGCTGGTAATGGCGTTTGATTGTAGAAAGAACAAGTAGGACATTTCTTTACTATTTCTTTGGCTTGCTGCCAGGTTATGGAAAAATCCTTTTTTAAACCTTTACTATTGACATGATGTTTTTTATGAAATTCTGAGGCCTCCAGCACATTTCCTATCAACAATTTATCAATCTCATCATTGCCTTGTGCTAGAGGGCCTGGCAGACCAGTATGGGATTGGATGTGAATTTTATATATAAAGGATGACTCCTTTTCCTGATTGTATCTTGTAATTGGATAAATAGTGAAGTTAATTCTGAAGCATCATGGATAAATTCTGTAGTCTCATTATGTAATACTACTCTTTCAGCATACTGAGAGTCAGTTACTATGTTGAGAAGTTCTGAAAAATCCATTAATACCAACAGAATAGCATATAATTCTGATTTTTGAACTGAATTATAAGGACTTTGAACCACTTTACTTAAATTTTCAGATTTGTAACCTGTCTTTCCTTGTTTGTTGCATCTGTATAAAATGTACGAACTCCAGATATGGGTTTTTCCCATACAATTCGAGGCAAGATCCAATCAGCTCTCTTTATAAGATCAATTCTATCACTTTTGGGATATTTGCTGTTAATTTCTCCCAAATAATTACTGCAAGCTCTTTGCCAAGGTTCACTTTTTGTCCATAATTTTTCAATGTCCTCCTTAGTTAAAGGTACGACAATTTCTGCTGGGTCTATTCCTGCTAACTGACGAAGTCTCAATTTTCCTTTCCAAATCAAGTCAGAGATTTTTTTCCACATAAGTTTTTAATTTTTTATTTGGTTTATTTGGTAAAAATATCCATTCCAATATAATATCTTCCCTCTCCATTAATATTCCTGTAGGAGAATGCCTAGAGGGTAAAATAACCATAATGCAATCCAGCTTTGGATCAATACAATCCATGTGCCCTTCATGTACTTTCTTTTCTACCAAGGCCAATTTTTTCTCAGCTTCAGGTGATAATTCTCTTGGACTATTTAAGTCCTCGTCACCTTCTAAGGTTTTGAACAAATTATTCATCATTTTTTACCCCAACAATAGTTCATAGATGAGAAATATCTCCAAATAATCTTTGAAAGTCATTAAGAGTCTGTAGTCTATCTCTCCTAATTTTTACCTTTTGTGGTCTAAATTTTTGTAGCTCTATTTTATATCCTAAATAATTAATAGAATCTCTTCTTTGTATCTTTTAAGGAGCAATTTGTAATCCCCAGCAAGACAAAATTTTCTTTACTTCTTCAAACATTCTTTCTAAAGTATCTGCATTTGAGTCAGCTAGTAAAATATCATCCATATAATGATAAATTATAGATTTAGGAAATTTTTTACATATCACTTCCAATGGCTGTTGTACAAAATATTGGCAGAGTTGGGCTTTTCAACATTCCCTGTGGGAGGACCCTCCATTGAAATCTTTTAACCGGTTGAGAATTATTATAAGTAGGCATTGTGAAAGCAAATATTTCTCTGTCTTTTTCTTGTAAGGGTATTGAAAAAAAACAGTCTTTTAAATCAATAACTATGAGAGGCCATCCTTTTGGTAACAGAGTAGGCAAAGGAATTCCAGACGGTAGAGAGCCCATTGGCTGAATCACTTTGTTAATTGCTTTAAGGTCTGTTACCGTTCTCCATTTACTAGATTTATTTTTAATAAAAAATACAGGAGAATTCCAAGGGCTGGTTGATTCTTCAATATGCTGAGCATTTAACTGTTCTTCTACCAGCTCTTCTAAAGCCTGGAGTTTCTCTGTTGTTAAAGGCGATTGCTGAACAGGCTTGTCTGTTAACCATTTTAAAGGTAGAGCTGTTGGTGTCTTTGGAAGATCATCAGTTGTTGTGCCCTATTCTTGTATAATATGGATGGCTGGTGAGCACTCAGAATAATGCCTTCTAATATTTCTCTCAGAAACATGTGCTAGTTTATGATTTGTTTCGGAGATTGGAGGGATGTTAATCTGAGTATTCCATTGTTGCAACAAGTCTTGACCCCACAGGTTCATAGCTATGTTAGCCACATATGGTTTTAATTTTCCTCTTTGTCCTTCTGGACCTATACATTCAAGCCATCTTGCACTCTGTTTCACTTGAGATAATGTCTCAATTCCTAAGAGTTGAACGTTTACCTCCTGAAGAGGCCAAGTTGGATGCCAAAATTCTGGTACAATTATGGTAACGTCCGTACCTGTGTCTACCAGACCAGACAACAAAACACCATTTATTTTTATTGTTAATTTTGGTCTTTGTTCATTAATAGAAGTTTGCCAAAAAATTCTCTTTATGTTTTTTCCTGAATTTTCTATTCTCTCTCTTTCATCATCCTGACCAGCATGATTTATTCCAATAGGCATTTGGTTATTTAATTGCTCTGAGCAGGGGTTTCCTCTATGACTGCAGGAAAGATTTGAACTGGATTTGTTATGTGGGCCTGCATGAGGCCCCTCTGGGAGTTTCCTGAAGACTGAGTCAAAGGATTACCTTGTCTATCCCTTGTTGATCTACATTCTTGGTCCAGTGTTTTCCCTTACCACACCTCCTGCATACTCCAGAAGGAAAGGGCATTCTGTTGCCATTGTTCCTTGAAGAAACATTGTTTCTAGGAATGACCTGTTTACAGTCCCTTGTCAAATGTCCTTGCTTTCCACATTCAAAACATCTAACATTCCTCAAACCTTTTGAAATTGCTTCTCCTACCCACATAGCATCATGGTCATGAGCCTCAACATTAACCATGTCTCTAATCCAATCTTCCAAAGGTGCAGATCTTGCCTTTAATGGCCTGATTATTCTTTTGCATCCTGCATTTGCATTCCCAAAGGCCAAAGATTCAATTATTATCTGACTAGCTTCTGAATCCGGGACCATTCTCTTTACTGCTGAAGCCAGTCTTTGTAAAAAAATCTGTGAAAGATTCTTTTGGGCCTTGTATAACCTTTGTAAATGACTCAGTTTTTTTTTCCTGGTTCCTCAACTCTGTCCCATGCATTCAAAGCTGCCGTTCGACATAGAATTAGGGTTTGGACATCATATAAACATTGTGTTTGTACTGAAGCATATTGGCCTTCTCCAATAAGCTGATCCTGGAAGACTTGTATTCCTTTATCCCTCCATTGTTTTTCTATGTTTTTAGCCTCATCCCTGAACCAGATTTGCCACTGGAGCCTTTTACTGGGTTCCAGAACAGCCTGTGCCAGCTTCCACCAGTCCTGTGGTATAATCCTATTATATGTTGACCAAGAGTTTAACATTTGCTTTACATATGGGGAATGCATGCCATAAGATACTATTGCCTCCTTAAACATTCGTAAATCTAACATTTCAATTGGAGCCCAAATATTTTGTGTAGTCATTTGATTAGGCAACTGCTGTATGGTTACCAGATAAATTAAGGGTGACTGTATGAAAACAGGCTTTCTTTCTGTAACCTTATGATCCAATCTTAAAACAACTTCACTGTTAATTTCTTCTGTCTGAATTTGAATTTCTCTATGATTCATTTTTACAGGTTTAACAAGTTTTTCTAAAACTGTTATCCTGGCACTTAAATTGACTATCTTTTTAAATAGTAAAATGAGGATATGCATAGTAATAAACTGCATAATTTGATCAACATTAATCTTCTCATATAGTTGTTCCATTGTCAGACTGCCTAAAATTTCAAACAAAGCCCAATTTTCTTCCAATGTACACATAAAACCCATTTTTTTAATGTGGAAAAAATTTCTCTTTTAAATAGTTTCCTTTAAAATATCTGATATGTTAAGTGACTTACTAAGTCTGAGTAGAATAGTAGAAATCCGAGGGAATTTCAAAACAGCCACCTAGTGTCTGAGGTGTGAATCCAGAGAGAGAGAGAGAGAGAGAGAGAGAGAGAGAGAGAGAGAGAGAGAGAGAGAGAAAGCATAGCCACAAGTTCTGCCTAAGAGCTTGAATCCAGCCACGTGTTCCCGCTTGAGCAGAGTCAAGCCTTGGCTCTGGCTTCCTTAAGCTCCAACCATGTACATTGGCTTTATAGGCAGGGGTCCTGTTCAGCAGGGCAGGCCTGAGTTGTTTGTAACACCAGCTTTAAGCAAGTAGCTCCAACTGCATGCAACCACTTGGGGCTACAGTCAGTCCGGCCTGAGGCCAAGCCAACCTGGGCCCGAGGTGGGCCCGAGCTAGGGAGCCGGGCCGCTCAGGCCAGAAACCAGACCTGCAGCCAAGCCAAGCCAAGTGGTTTTTAATGGATTCTTGTCACGTTGGGCGCCAAATGTAGATGTAACCAACCATCTTATTAAATAAGAAACACAGAACCAATGCAAAGAAGAAAGCCAAGAGATCAGAGCTAAGAGCCTTACCCGCCTGCTGCAGCTATCCTCTTCAGCCAAGAGACCTCTCTGAAAGAGACCTACTTTCTGTCTGTCTTTATATAGACTTTCTGTTCTGCCTTCTCATTGGTTGTAAACCCAACCATGTGACTGCCTCGTCACTGCCTGTCTGTACAGACCTCCAGATACACATTGGAGCATGTGTCTCCAATGCTGGCTGTATCCTTGAACACGCAGAGATCTACCTAGCTCTGCCTACCAAGTGCTGGGATTAAAGGCATGTGCCATGAATGCCCAGCTCTGCTATGGCTTGCTATTAGCTCTGACCACCAGGCAACTTTATTTATTAACATACAAATAAAATCACATTTCAGTACAAATAAAAAATCACCATACACATGCAAATAAAACAGAAGTAAATGTTTAGAAATAAGATGAGTCTTTCCACATCAAATAACCTAGTCAAGATAAATCTTCACGGGCCTATCAGGAAGCAAAATAGTCTAGATAACACCACAGCATTATGCCTGGAAGCTTATCTCCTAGGTGACTCTAGATCTGTCAAGTTGCCAATCACTGTCAACTACCACAACACTTTCGTTTTCATCCCACACTAAGATGACAGTATAGGTTAGAGAGAATCTTGGTTTTTGAAATTGCCCAGTTGTGATGATATGAATTTGGTCTAATATTTGGTCACCAACAATATAGATCTGAGGTCATCCGGGATTAAAATAATTTGACCTTGGGACTGGAAAGATGGCTTACCAGTTAAGAACAACGGCTGCTCTTCCAGAGGACCTGGATTCAATTCAAAACACTCACACAGCAGCTCACAGCCATCTGTAATTCCAGTTGCCAAGGATCTGATATCCTCTCCTAGTCTCCATGGATACCAGGGATACATGTGGTGCACAGACATACATACAGATAAAACACCCAAACACATAAAATATATTTTAAAATAATAACAACCTTTTTCTGGTATATCAGGTAGACACCAGAGTGAAACTCAGTTCCAATGACCCTAGACTGCTATGGGATGTTCTGTAAGGCAAATGTGTTGCTCTGATTGGTTAGTAAATAAAACACTGATTGGCCAGTAGTCAGGCAGGAGGGACAAGGAGGAGAAGAATTCTGGGAAGTGGAAGGCTGAGTCAGAGACACCGCCAGCCGCCGTCATGACAAACAGCACGTGAAGACACCGGTAAGCCACGAGCCATGTGGCAAGGTATAGATTTATAGAAATGGATTAATTTAGGATGTAAGAACTAGATAGCTAGAAGCCTGAGCCATTAGGCCAAACATTTTAAGCACTATAAGTCTCTGTGTTTACTTGGTTGGGTCTGAGCAGTTGTGGGACTGGCGAGTGACAGAGATTTGTCCTGACTGTGGGCAAGGCAGGAAAACTCTAGCTACACTAGACTGCCTTTCTCTGTTCTTTCCTGGATGCTGGGAGCACAATTTGAATTTCTTTTCATCTCAACTATGATGTTCTGCTTTGATCTTCCGTATTTACAATGTTCTTTTCCTTTTAGCTCTGTCTGATCTAGAAATGGCAGCACAAACCGTTATTTTCATTTTCGCTGGCTATGATGCTACAAGCACATCCATTTGCTTCATGATGTATGAACTGGCCACCCATCCTGATGTGCAGAAGAAACTTCAGGATGAGATTGACAGAACTCTGCCCAATAAGGTGAGTGGATGGTACCCAGAAAGGGAGGGCAGAGGTGGAGAATTCACAAGAAAATGTCTCATCACTGGCAATGAGAATTTTTACAGGGAGCCATGCAATGGTTCTTCCACCAGCAAGAGTCTAAAAAAGAAACAAAGGGAGGGACATGGGAGATGAATGTGACCTGTAGAAATACACAATCTTTAATACAATGCTGGCTCTGGTGTGTCTGTGTCTATCATAACTGTTATACCAAATAGAAACACCAGAAAACCTGTGTGACACATAAGGGTAAGCACCAGTCCCTCAGATGTCTGGACAGTCATCTCTGCTGATGTTCTCGGGTGCTGTCTGGGCTATCTATGGTGCTAAGCTGGCCTTCACTGGTCTCAGCAGGCTGGCCTGACACTATTCTCAATGGTTCTGCTGTCCAGTCTGATAGCATGGCATTTATATGTGAGTGAGTGAGTGAGTGAATGAGTGAGTGTGTGTGTGTGTGTGTGTGTGTGTGTGTGTGTGTGTGTGTGTGAATTAGGGGAGTCTTTTCTTTCCTATGGTTTATAATGGCATTGATAGTGTATCAGACTACTTCCTGTCTGAAGACCTGTGTGCAGTTAGCATCCACTTTCATAATTTCTTTGAGTGTCTGTGCCCTCTGCTGACCAGAGCTGGCATTACAGTCAGTGTGCTGGACAAGTTCTCTCAGAGAGTCTCTAGATCAAGCCTCTGAGGTGTCTAATATTTCAGCTTCAGCTGTATGGAAATCCACTCAGTGGTATAGATAGAGGTAAAGAAGCCAAGGGATGAGCCAGTGTCTCCAGCTCTGAAACCAATCTATTATTATTATTATTAATATCATCATCATCAACAACAACAACAGCACCATCATTAATTATTTTAATTATTCACTCTTCTATGTATATATGTGTACATGCATGTACACGTGTGTGTGAATGTATGTGCATAAGTGTCCATGCCACAGCATGTGTATAGAGGTCAGAGAATAACTTGTAGTCAGCTCTCTGTTTCCAAAATTTGGTTTCCAGAGTTTCAGTTCAGGCCATCAGACTTCGCAGCAAATTCCTTTACCCCCTGATCCATCTCACTAGCCCCCTAAACCAAACTCTAAGTCTCTACAAGATAATCTTTTTGAGTGTCACACTAAATGACAGCCACAATGGCCATACTGTCTTCAACTCTTTGCTCAAACTGAAAGATTTGGGGATGTAAAGTTACCCGGGACTTGTGTGGCTGTTTGGGCAGAATGGTACAGAATACATCTCCTCCAGAGCTCATCGTCAGGTCCTGAAGCAAAAACTGGTACACTGGTCCAGCTTCCAAGGATGGTAATGAATGTGGCTTTTGGTCATTACTGGAAATTGCTTTAAACATTTTAAAATTTATGTTCTTTTTAAAGTTAGCACACAAAGCAATGTGTTTCATGCTGACATTTTTATATACATGCCATTAAAGTTGATTTGTGTTCATCCTCCTCCCACTTTGCCCTCCCTCATTCTCCTAACCTCTCTTATCAGGCTTCTTCCTTTCCCTAAGGAATATGCAGAACTGCTTTCATTTTGTATATACTCTCCCCTCCTTTCTTCCCTCCCTTCATCCCTCCATCCCTCCTCTCTACATTCACACCTTTTCTGAGTTTGGTTTGCCTTGCTTAACATAATGATCTCTAATTGCACCTGTTTCCATCAAATTTTATGGTCTCATTTATCTCTGTGGTCAATAAACTTTCTATTGTGCACAAGTACTACATTTGCTTTCCTCATTCACCTGTAGTTGGACATCAAGTTTGGTTCCATTTCTTAGCTATTGTAAATAATGCAATAGGTTCACTAGTATCTCTGTGATGTATTGGCTTAGAGTCTTCTAGATATATACTAAGGGTTGAGAGTGTCCCAGTTAGCATTAACTGTCACCTTTATATAGCCTAGAATCACCAAAAGGATCCATGTCCTGTGGTTGTGTCCCAATTGGCTGGCCCCGTTGGCTGGTCATTTTGCAACAATAAGTTCTCTGAGTCATACTGAGTGACTATGGGACTCTCTCTGTCATAGAAGCCATTGCTGTCTCACTCAGACCTGAATTGATTTCAAGGCTTGTGAGGGCTAGGAGCTTCTCTTGAAGGTAGGGCCCCAGTCTCTTTCAATCAGAACCCCTGTTTTAACTTTTGGAGTACCACTGACTTCCCTTCCTCCCCCTGCTAGGGCACAGGGCAGCTGGAGCCAACTTTAGCTTGGCTTCTTTTCCGTGAGTTCACCCATCTTTTCCCCCATGCCTTTTAGCTGTCCTGCCACTTCCTTTATGTGTTTCAGGGGTTCTTCTTCTCTTCCTTTCTCTAGAAAAGATTTTTTTTTCTCTTTTGGAATCTTCTCCTTCGCCAGCTCACACAGAGGCAGCTCGTAGTCTGTTGTCTTACCCAGAATCCTCCATTATACCTTTCACTGAACTAATCCCATAAGCAAAGGAGCTACCAAGATGTGGCATTGTCAATTTCAGCTTGGTTGGACCAGGAGTGGGGAGTTTGTTCCTCGCAATGACGCATTTCCTTGGTGTAGACTGATGGTCTATGGAGATGAGACCGTGACCCCCAGTGCACTTACTTTGTCTTATTGGTCATATGTGCTCACATGGGGAAGAAATCAGAGCAGGACAGTGATGACGAGGAGGGGATCTGGACAGGGGAGTGTCCCAAATGGCTCCTATGCTAAATCATCAGGACAAAGGTCATCATAGGTGCAGAATAATTTATAATGGCTGAGATCTACTAATCAAGGTTAGCCCTTGGAGCTTCTGACATGCAATAGCCCTGCAAACTTAATTGAAGATCAAATCCAAACTTCATCTGGAAACATCCGTTTCTTCTTCCCAGGCACCTGTCACCTATGATGCCTTGATGGACATGGAGTACCTTGACATGATGGTGAATGAAACTCTCAGATTGTACCCAATCGCTAACAGACTAGAGAGGGTCTCAAAGAAGGATGTGGAAATCAATGGAGTGTTCATTCCCAAAGGGACTATAGTTATGGTACCAACTTACCCTCTTCACCGGGACCCTGAGTACTGGCCAGAGCCTGAAGAGTTCCGCCCTGAAAGGTACAGAGACCTCGGGAAGGGGTTCCCACCATGAACAGCCAGGTTAAATATATAATGTCTGTCTTAGTCACTGTTCCATGCTGTGAAGAGACACCATGACCAAGGCAACTCCTATAAAAGAAAGCATTTAACTGAGGCCTTGCTTATGGCTTCAGAGGTTTAGTCCATTATCATCATGGTGGGGAGCACGGTGGCGTTCAGTCAGGCTCTGCTGCAGTAACTGAGAGCTGTATCCTGATCCATGGGAAGGATTGGCATGGGCTTTTGAAATCTCAAAACCACGTGTATATGTGCTTGTGCAGGTGTACATTGTGTGTGCATATGTGTGTGTGCTCATGGGAGTGCACATTTGTCTTTCTGTATGTGTGTGTTGTAGGTACATATATATGTAGGTGTATGTGCATGAGTGGATGAGCACATGTATGTATATGTCTGAGGTCTGGAGAAAACCTCAGAAGCCTCTCTCTAAGAGCCCTTCACCTTTTGTTTGTGACAGGATCTCTCATTGGCCTAGGGCTTTCACTAAGTTAGTGTAGATAGCATATTCCAGGGATCTGATCATCGCCACCTCCCATCTCGCCACTGCTAGGATTACAGGCATATATCACCATGCCCAGCTTTCTGTGCAGGTTCTGGGGAACAAACCCAGACCATCACACTTGTCAGACAAGTAATTTACTGAATAAGCCATCTCCTAAGTCCCATACAATTATTATAATGCATTTCTCGTGTTCAACCATGTGAACTCCCTATCCACACACAACCTAATTTGTCCACACTCCTGCATTATTTCACAACATATCACATGTAAATACTTCTCTTTTTCCTACAAATTATCAAAAACAATTTTAAAACACCAATCATTCCTGTTCTTGTCACTTTTTCAGAATCATTTATTTTCACTTATATAGTCAAATAATGAAAAAAACAAATTTGAATAAATTCAGCTCTACATGTTCAGTAGGTATTTTTTAGCTTAGTGGAGAAGGTAGACATGGAAGTCACTCATGATGCCATAGCAGAGACTCATCCTGTGCCCCAGAAAGTTATTTGGCTTTGGTTGCTCTATGGGGGGAAAGCAAAAGCAATTCTCAAAAGAAAAAGAGAGTTGAAGGAGAAGAGGCTGACAGCGAAAACACAGGTGAGGGGAGCGACAAAGAAGGGAAATGAGGGGAGAGGGGAGTGATAGGGAGGGAAAATGAGCATTTCTCACAGTGTCAGAGAGGTGTCTCCTCCTCCCTAAGTGTGAGGCAGGAGCCCACTTTGTCTTCAGTTCGGCCAATCCCAATATGTCTTTCAGGACAGGATACGTCATCATCCTGAAAGGAATGTTTTCTGTCTAAGGATGTGCTTTCTCTCAAAAAGCATTCATTTCCACTTGTCTCAACAACCCAGGAAATGCCTGTTTTGGTGTGAGTGGAGCAGACTTTTAGTTCATAGTTCCTTATTCAGACACCTGCAGTAAGGGTTCAATTGCAAGTCCACAAATGTAAGCTGCACCATCCTGGTTGAGGGTGTAAGAACTCCAAACATGGAGCTCTTGGGTCTTCATGTTCCATAGCCTCGTTTGCATCCCCACTCTGTCTCCAGGTTCAGCAAGGAGAACAAGGGCAGCATCAATCCTTATGTATACCTGCCCTTCGGGAATGGACCCAGGAACTGCCTTGGCATGAGGTTTGCCCTCATCAGCATGAAACTCGCTGTCGTCAGAGTCCTGCAGAACTTCACCCTCCAGCCTTGTGAGGAAACAGAGGTGAGGCAGGAAACTCTCTCTATAAACAATGTTTCAACTTTTCATAGAAAAAAGTTGGAGCTTTACATACAGAAAATAAAATGCTTGTCTTGGTTACTTTTTATTGCTGTGATAAAACACCATGACCAAGACAACTTTTTTTTTTTTTTAAAAAAAAAAAGAAGTGTTTAATTGGGCTTATGGTTGCAGAGGATGAAGGTCCATGATGTCAGAGTGAAGGCATGGCATCAGGTACAGCTGAGAGTTCAGAGAGAGAGAGAGAAGCTGGAAATGAATGGCACTAGTCTTTTGAAATCTCAATGCCCACCCCCCAGTGACACACCTCCCCCAACAAGGCCACACCCCCTAATCCTTCCCAAACAGTTCTGTCAACTAAGGACCAAGTATTCAAACATAAACCTGAGGGGGCAATTTTCATTCAAATCACCACACTGCTCACGTATAATTTAATAATGTAGGGAACAAAAGAAGGTATTTGTAGTCTGATATGAGCTTTAAGGTCTTTCCATCCTGAGCTGTGTCTGAATAAAACACAAGTAAGGAATTCATTTAGAGTCAGTGCAGATTAGGGGACACGACTACATGAAATCTCCTTGAAATTGCGTCCAAGTTAACAAGATGGGGAGACGTTGTGCACACAACATACAATAATGATCTTATCATGGTTTGTGACTGGTGGGCATCACCAGGACTTAAGAGAAGCTTCCAGGTATCAGGGGCTCCCAATCGCTGACTGTGCTTTAGAACTACTAAAGAGCCTTAAACATTCACAGTGTCTGGCCATATTAGGTACATTGAAATAATGCACCCAGAATGTGGCTTTAAGATATAGGCTAGTCTCCTGTACACCAAAGTTGAGAGTCACTGATGTGACACAGGATATGTGAATCACTAAAGGTGGCCTTCAAGGTTTCCAATGCCCACACTAGGCCCAATGTTGTTGCTCTCTCTGTTTGTGGATCAAGACGTAGTCCCCAGATCCTTCTCCATCATCATGTCTGCCATGTCCGCTGCCACACTCTCCACTATGATGATAATAGGCCAAGCCTCTGAGACTGTAAGCCAGCCCCCGATTAAATCCTTTTATAAGAGCTGCTTTCCACAGCAGTTGAACAGTGGCTAAGACAATGGAAATACTATGTAAATCACTGTCTGATGGTTAAGTTCTAACACACACACACACACACACACACACACACACACACACGAAATATACAGTGCTTTCCTGTTCCATTGCCTTTCTTCATGGGAGGCCAGGAGGATATAAGTGGCCTATGGCTACAATATAGCTGTCCTATAAATGTGTGTGGGAGTTTGTTTAGATGGACAGATGGACAGAGCATTTCATCTTGGAAGCAAGCAGGACTCTGGAACACCTAACAAGCTCCAGTTACCCACAGTCTGACGCCCTTCCCCCATGACAATTTCCCTTTCCTGTAATGAGATCAAATTGCTGTGGAGGAGGCTTCCTCACCCCCTCAAGACTGAAGAGACTGAGGCAAAATGATTATGTAAACATTGAATTACTCAAGGTTATCTTTCAAACTACCCTTGGAAGCTAAGGTAACAAGGGCCAATGCTTCCTGGAATCCTTGTCCACCATTAAACTGAATGGGCAAACCTGGTGCCCAGGCACTTTGATAATTGAGTCACTCCATAGGGGTAAAATATGTGATACATTCTCAGGATTACCTTATACTTCAGTGAATGTAAAATTAACCTCCAAAATTCATTTTCTGTATACTTAAGTTATGATCTAAAGTTTTAACTTGGCCTTTTGACTTAAAATTTAAATCACTAAAGAACACAAACCAATATAACTTTTTCCTTAACTCTACACACAATAGGTGCTCAACTAATACTTGCCTGTATAAAAAGATAAGTGCTTTTTATATCAGTGAATATGTAGGTATAAAGTAGGATATAGGACAGTGATATATAGTGTATGTTTATGTGTATAAAGCATTGTGGTCCTTAATGTATCTGTTCTCTTTACTTCTATCATTGCTGGTGCCTCACTCATTGCTTCTCATTGTGATTGTTCAACTACTGCAGATCCCCCTGAAGTTCAGCAGGCATCCAATTCTCCAACCAGAAAAACCCATCATCCTGAAGATTGTGTCAAGAGATAAACCCATAACTGGAGAATGAATTTCCCTCAGGAACCATGCTATATTCTTCAAGGGGGCTGTGTCATGGAACACCAGCAAATTTAATTTACCATGGAATGAAACCCAGATGAAATGAGCATAATGTACTTTCCTTGATGATTTAGTATTCAGTAATGCATTGAACATGCTCAGTGTCTATACAGAGTATCATCTATTATGTGATTCAAAGGAAACAAAGTCAGTCATAGATATGGAGATTCATCTTCTGATTCTTTTGGGACAATCTACACTGATTCCAATTAGTTCCATCAATTCTGAACTCTAACTGTAGTAATGGTTTCTCTTTACTTCTACCAATAATTTTTAATAAAATAGAAACTGTTGTATAGACTGTTGGTAAAAGTATATCAAATTGTTTCTTCGTAAAATTTTATGATATTGAGAATATAAGTAAATATCTCTTTCAAAAATATGTGGTGTCATTATACACATTAATGGGAAAAACACTGAATCGATAAAAAAATGATGATAATCCTTTCCAATCACCATGGTCATCCATTGTGTGAACCAATTTGGGATCTGCACTTGACTCTCAAAGTTTGGTACTGCTGATCCATTTTGAATTGACACATTGCTTAAGAAATTTAGTCATAGCTTAATTCTGTCATCTTTGAAGGGCTTTTAATATAACTCAAGTGAAATGCTAATGTTTTTATTATTAGGCTTGACTTTTTATCATCTTCCTCTCCACTCACATCTCTGAAAGGCCATGTTTTCTCAGACTTCTTTGGAATTCATGGTTGTTGCTATTGTCAGCTCCAGAGAACCTATAATCACCTGGGATAGAGATGGGCCTGCAGGCATGCCTGTGGGTGGTGGGTGTTGGATTGAGTTGGTTAAAGCATGAAGGCCTGCCCTCTCTGGGTTGTGCCACATGGGATCCAGGACTATATAAGTATAGAAAGGGAGATGAACAGCAACTTGACTCATCACTTCCTGCTTCCTGATGGTGGACGACACATGACCAATCTTCTAGCTCCTGATTTCCCCTCCACGATGGGCTCTCCACTAGAACTGTGAGCCAGAGTAAACTCCTTCTTCCTTAACTTGATTTTCTTGTAGTGCTTATCACAGTAACAGGAAAAGAAATCATGACAGAATCCATCATGAGCTCCTCCCTGTCCTACGACTGTGAACATAAAATAAAAATGGCTGACTGGTCCATAGATTGAGCACCAAAGGATAAAATGTTTCAGTCTTTTCCAGTATCAGAAGCTTTACTGGGTTCTTTCATTTTAGTTTCTACCTTTCCATTCTCTTCCTGAGTCATTTAGTCTGAAAACGTTGTGTGGGGCTCATGAAAGAAGCCACTACTGACTCCAACTGGGACCCAGTACTTTGGAGAAGATGTCTACATGGAAGGCAGACTGGCTGGGTGTGAGAGGCCAAGCCAGCTATAAAGCCTCCATTGAGATGTATCCTTACACAAGAAGCTTGTGCTTTAGTGAGTAAAGAGCCCACTGGTTACTTCCACACCAGAGTATCTGATGTTTCTTTTGGCCTCTGCAAGCTCCTGTTCACACATGCACAGACCCACACAGAAACACACAACATGTACACACACACACACACACACACACACACACACACACACACACAAATTAAATTAAAGTAATTTTGAGTGGATGAGCATTTGTTTATTGGGGGAGGAATTTTTTATTGAAAATATTTTCCCTCTCATAATATATCCTGCTTATGGTGTCTTTCCCCTCTACTCCTTCCAGTTCCTCCCCACAACACCTCCTATCCAGATCCACCCATTTTCTGTCTCTCATTAGAAAAGAAATAGGCTTCTAAGGGATAATAATAAAATATAATATAAAATTAAAATAAAACAAATGGGAAAAGAGCCTAAGAGAAGGCATAGGAATTGGAACTTCTCATTCACATACTCAGGAATCCCATAAAAACACTAAACTGAAAGCCATAACGCATATAGAGAGGCCTTGGTGCAGAATAGTGCAGGCCCTGTGCAAGCTCCCTCAGGCTCTGTGAGTTCATATTTGCATCTATTCTGTTGATTTAGAGGGTCTGGTTTTCTTGGCATTCTCCTTATCCTCTGGCTCCTACACTCTTTCTGCCTCCTCTTTCACAGGGTTTCCCAAGCCCTGAAGGGAAGGATTTGATGGAGACATCCCATTTAGGGCTGAGTGTTCCAAAGTCTCTCATTCTGCATCATATCTGGCTGTGGGTCTCTGCATTTGTTCCCATATGCTGCAGGGAGAAGCTTCTCTGTTGATGGCTGAACAAGACTGATCTCCTTGCCTGGCCAGAGGCAAAATAATTTAATTTCTTTTCTTTTCTTTTTCTTTTTTTTCGAGACAGGGTTTCTCTGTGTGCCTTTTCGCCTTTCCTGGAACTCACTTGGTAGCCCAGGCTGGCCTAGAACTCACAGAGATCCACCTGGCTCTGCCTCCCAAGTGCTGGGATTAAAGGCGTGTGCCACCACTGCCCAGTGTGGCAAAATAATTTCTTAAAAAAGAATTGATCATGGAAAGAGAAGATGAAGTGTCTAGGAAAATGAGGGGGATTAAGAGGAGGGAGAAGAAAGGAGGATAGGACAGGAAATGTGATCAAAGTACATTATTTGTTTGCATGAAAATATTACTAGAAAACCCAGCGCTATTTATAATGACTAAATGCCAGTAAAAATGTCAGGTGTGGTGACCCATGCCTTCAATCCCAGGACTTGGGAGGCAGAGGTGAGTTTGAGGCCATCCTGGTTTACAAAGTGAGTTCCAGGACAGCCAAGGCTATTATACAGAGAAACCCTGTCTTGAAAAAAAAAATTAAAAACAAAACAAAACAATGAATTCACCAAATTTCTAAGGATATCAAGAACAATGGAAGCCCGGCTTCTCAGTCTTAGTAAGAGGAGTCAGATTCAGAACAGAAGAAAATTGAGAATATTCCTAGGAAACCAGGGTGGAATAGGCTGTTTTGGGGTAGATTCCTATTTCTTGAAATAGGTGGTAGATAAAAATGAGAGAGGAGGACTAGAAAGGTAGTCCTACATCTCTGAAAGAGCTAAGAAACAGTGGTGTTCTGATCACCATGAGCACTCCTAGTGCCCAACCTCTGCTTTATGAACACCATTTTTCTGGTTCTTTGGAGAACAGATTCCAAGCTGGGAAAGTCTAAGAGGAGCTCAGAAAACATTCTTGTACCAGAAAGTACACACATGCTCAAAGACAAGATGTGTAAGAAAACGTCGAGAGGGCCTGGGAGTTACAAAGTCCTGACTTCCGTGCCCAGCCCAGCATACATCACGTGTGGTGGAGTGCGGCTGTAACTCCAGACCATGGGAGGTGGAGGCAGGAATTTCTGAAGTCCAAGGTCATTCTCATAGCATGTTTGAGGCCAGTTTGAACAACGTGAGACATTGTGTCAAAAAAAATGTTATTTGCCTTCTGGAAACATCAAGGAATGTTATGATAATAAACATTAACAATAAAGTAACCAGTGATTCGTAAATTTCATTTTTTAAAAATTGTTTAGGGCTGGAGAAATGACTCGGTATGAGCACCTGATATCAGTTCCTCATCAACTACATAAAAAAAAAAGACAAGGTGGTGCATGCTTGTAGTCCTAGTGGTACTGAGGCAAAGACAGGGTCATCCCTGGAGCTTGCTAGACAGATAGTCTTGCCCAAGAAATGAGCTCCAAGTCACTGAGAGATCCCATCTCAAAAGGTAAAGTGGAGGTCCAGCAAGACCAGCTCAGTGGGTAAAGGTGCCAGCTGCCAACACTTACAACCTGGCTTCAATCCCTAGGACCTACATGGTAGAAAGAGAGAGCCAACTCCTGCAAGTTGTCTTATGACTTCTACACAGGCACCATGATCCCTGTGCAGGTGTGCACACACGCTGAAATGTAATTTAAAACACTACTAATAAAGTGGAGAGCAATTGAGGAAGACATCCTCACATCAACATGTGTACTTACATATGCCCACCCCTGTGAGCACATGACTACATACACAAGCATACAACATACACACAAATGATGGCACAATGAATGGGTATAGTTCCAAGCAATAGGAAAAGTCAACAAGGGTTAGCTCTCACCTGTACTAATAAGATCAGATCTAAACCAAACCTACATACTAGTGACTATGAAGGCCAAAAGGATTCAGTTCCTTGGTGTCTTCTGGACATGACAGGACAATCACACTCAAAAATCACAAAAGCTTTGGTTACCTGTACAAGACTCACACTAGATCAGCCAGTCAACATTCCAGCAAGGATGTGGAAAGGCTCATGAGTCCTTCCCACAGAGCTAAGGAGCTCATGATTGTTGGTGGCTGCTAGAGGAGGAAGAGTCAGCTTCTCCCAGGGGTGTAGCCCCAGATGATTGCCTCTGCTCCCGTAGATGACCCCACATTATGTACATATGGGCAGCAGTATTTAGACTCAGAGGTTTATAAACAAAAAGAAGACATGAACTTGGGAGGGGGACTTGGAGAGCATCCAAAGGAATTTGAGCAGGGAAGTGGGGGATGTAAATGAACAAAATATAGTGTGTACATGTATGAAATTCTCAAAGAATAAAATTATTAATGGTATTTTTAAGAAGTACTTTATTTCTGGTTCTTCTTGGTTCTGATTTCTATCTTCCCTCAACACATATGAAAACACCAGGTCAGTGGGTAGTGTTCACAGTACTGGAAGGTGCTATATACAACACTGGATGAGGAAAGTAATCATCAGTCTCACCCAGCTGTGGACCATGTAAGCTATAATATGACCTGAAAGACACGCAAACTGGTGCAATTGTGGCACACATGCTATGGGAGTAACCAACCACTGTTTAGATCGGATTTCAAGCCCACCTCATGAGATGGAACCCACAGCCAACACTGTCAATGAGGCCAACACTATTCAACTAGATAAATAATGACCCCTAGGAGAATATCTACGATTGTTAATCTGTTAAATGAATAGCAATAAAAAGACTCCTAATGACATATTGCTATATCCCCAGAATGCATCACTCCACCCTCATCAGAGCAGCTTCTTCTTCTTGTAGTAGGTAGTAATTAGCAAAAATCTACAACTTGTCAATATGAAGAGAGGAAGATACTTTGGAATGCTCAGCTCTGACCAGGATGTCTATATCATACCTCTCCCCTCTAGGCTCGGGGATCTCTGTGGAATAGAAGACAGAAAGATTGTAAGAGCCAGAGGTGGTGGATGACTTCACAGAAACAACTTTTTCCAGACCTAGCATGGCAGATGCACATAGGAACTCACAGAGACCATGACAGAATTCACAAGATCTGCACAAGCTCAAACCAGACAAAATCTCAGTGTAGAGGAGCTCAGGGTCCTACCCTCAGCCAAGGAGATATTGTCAATTGATAGGCCTGAGATAAGAAAGTCAGTTTTCATCAATGGGGTGACATTGTGTTTGCCAACTACACTCCAGAGCAGGCCTTACACCCAGGAATAGTTATCCAACATGAACTGGACCCCATAGTTTGGTTTGATTTGAAACTGTTGGAGAGAATATAAAGTTGGGTGGGAAGGAAGGTGGAGGAGGGTCTTGGAGGAGTTGGAGGAAAGAAATTAATATAATCAAAATATGAAGCTCTCAAAGAATATAAAATAGAATTTTAAATAAGTGTTTATGGGGGGCTGCCCAGATCTCAGTGGGAAGGGGAAATAGAAGAGATTTCACAAGTGGAGAGAGGGCAGGTGGGGATGGGAACATGAATGATCAGGTTGGGGGCCACAAAGAGGGAGACTAATGAAAGAGACTACTGGAAAGTGGGGGCATTTCAGGTTCAGGTAAAAACCTGATGCAAAGGAATCTCCCAGGAATCTACAAGGATGACCCCAGCTAAGACTCCTAGCAATAGCAGGTATATAGCCTGAGTTGACTATCGCCTGTGACCACACTGGTGACTAGCTGAATTGTCATCAGAGAGGCTTCATCCAGCAACTGATGGGAACAGATGCAGACCCACAGCCAGACATTAGGCAGAGTTCGGGAAATCCTGCAGAAGAGGGGAAGAAAGGATTGTAGGAGCCAGAGGGGTCAAGGACACCACAAAAAAAAACTCATAGAATCAGCTAACCTGGGCTCATAGGGGCTCAAAGGGACTGACTGACAATGAGGGAGCCTGCATGGGATTGACCTAGGCACTCTGTATATATGTTACAGTTGTGTAGCTTGGTCCTCTTGTGGGATTCCTAACAGAGGGAACAGGGGTTATCTCCAACTCTTTCACTAGCTTGTGGGAACCTACTCCTCATTCTGACCAGCCTTAATACATGGGAAGGTGCTTAGTCTTACTGCAGCTTGATATGCCATGTTTTGTTGGCTTTCATGGGAAATCTGCCCTTTCCTAAACAGAAACAGAGGAGGAATGAATTGGGGAGTGGGAACAGAGGGGTGCAGCAGAGGAAGGGACTGGGAGGAGAGGAGGGAGGGAAAACTGCAGCTAGGATACAAAATAAATTTATTTTTTAAAAAAGAAATGTTTATATTTTCAGTATAACATTTATTGCACAATATTGCAACTAAAGCATCTGATACCATTTTTACAATAAAAATTGTCACAGTGGTCCACATTTTCATTAAAAAATTATTAATTATCACATTATAATGGCATAGTTACTCTCAAAAGAAATTGACAGAGCCAACCAGGTGTGGATGGAAGTAGTCCCATGAGGACCAGAGAAGGTGAATTTCTCATTCTGTCAACTGATTTAGTCATTTCCTTTACATTTGATGGTACTCTGTACTGACACTGAGAAAACTCAATGGATGTACTGAATCCATGCATCAAGGCCAGGCAACTAAGCCTCATCTTCATCTGGGTTTTATTCATGAAGTAAATTAAAGAGTCCAGTGTTCTTAGATATCACCCTCTTGAAGAACACGGTGGAACTCCTTGAGAGAAAGTCATGCTCCAGTTATGATCTCATCCCGTGG
This sequence comes from Peromyscus eremicus, assembly GCF_949786415.1. NCBI lineage: Eukaryota > Metazoa > Chordata > Mammalia > Rodentia > Cricetidae > Peromyscus > Peromyscus eremicus. The sequence continues at coordinate 35,976,786 of NC_081438.1, read as the reverse complement.
CACAACCTTTAGAACAACAGGTTTTTCTGGTTGAAACATTGCCTTTCGGCTTATTTTCAGAGGGATCTGCAATAGTGGAAGAAAAATATTGAAAAGCAATGAATGAACCAAAAGCAACCCCAGAAGAAAAGTTTTTTTAAAAAAAATTCAGGATGATAATGCTTTACAGAAATGTAAAACTGCATTTAATGTCATATGTTTTGACTTCCTTACTCTCCGAGCTGTGTCAATTATATGGTGAGAGCATACATCCAAACCATGCATTGGATACAATGTTGATTGAGACTCTACTGTATACAGGGCCTGAGAGGAAGTCATGTTGGTTTATGTTATTTCTGTTCTGTGCTGATTTGGAGTGAAACAGGTAAGTTTCACATTTTTGAACCTGATTACTAGTTATTATGTCATATTATTTTTTAAAATCCCTGAAAAGCTCTTTTTGGTTTGTTGAAACTTGCAAATTAACCCTGAGAAGATACATTTCAAGTCTGTGGACAGTCCTCAACTCCTAGGTCACAGGTCACCACTAGAGTTGAGCCCATTCAGGGTAAGTCTTTAGGAGGACAGACATTTGCTTGCTTTTCTAGCATCTATTCTTGGCTTCCAAGAATAGAGTGAATGAGCAATTTGGAGTCGTACAGTGTTTTCAATGATGCTTTAGGCTCATGCTATTTGGTGATGGAGGGGGGGAAATGCCTCCAATGGAGTGATCTTCTGGTCACAGGAGAAAGAAGGGGAACAAAGTTGTCATGGAGATAGAGAAGTGTCAAATTTAAGACAAGTGGAGTTTGCCAGAGCATATGCCCCTTGACAGGTGTGCCACTAAGTCTCAAAATTTGAACCTTCCTTTGTCTGTCTAAATCCCTATATATGCTTATGATTTCAATGCTTCAGTGAGAAAGTACTGACATAAGTGAGGTTGTGTGTAGGTAAAGCTATACAATTGCCTTAAATCACAAATCACAGAATAAACACTGTCATCCCTCCACTTATCCAGAAATAAAACTAATTAACAAAGAGAATCCACATTCTAAATACAGAAGTCCCATAAATTTTAGCCATCTCTTTTCATGAAACAAGAACAAATTGTTCAGGAAAAGGTAAACTCTTTCTCCAAATGCCCCATCTTATTCTTTTAAAATTTTGCAAAGTATACATGTGTTTCCCAAGAGGCATAAAAAATTGTATAAAAATATACATACTAATAGTATCTGTTAATTGTTTAATTAGCTTAGTATTTTATGAAATAGTATTATATATTATCCATACTTTAAACATTTACTTTCAATGTGCAAACTCTCCTCAAAGAACCATTTATAGTTCATGGCAGGAATAATATGAGGCGATATAGGATTATTATGAGGTAATATAGAAAAGAGAAGGGATTTCCTTCAATACAGAGAGAACAAATACAACCAAACTGGAGGCTTTAATGACAAAGTACTAGCATAAGTGATGAAAACATCCCACAGGAGTCAAAAGTAGAGCATAAAATAAATGAGGAAAGAAACCCAAGAAGAATACTCATTTGGGGGAATGAACAAGAACTTGAGGTATGAGAGCAAAATAAAAAGGGGGAGAGATACATGATTTATAGAAATATGACAACTATCTGTTTTCTGGAGCAAGGGCTCCAGAGAAGTGAGGCAGAACCATCAAGATATCCCATAAGGTTGGAGTTCATCATAACCAGAAACTTTTTTTTGTTTTTTTTTCAAGACAGGGTTTCTCTGTGTAGTTTTGGTGCCTGTCCTGGATCTCGCTCTGTAGACCAGGCTGGCATCGAACTTACAGCCTGGCTCTGCCTCCCAAGTGCTGGGAATAAAGGTGTGTGCCACCTTGCCCGGCATAACCAGAAACTTTCTAAAGATATTTTTATTTTTATTTTATGTACAGGAGTGTTTTGTTTGCACATACTCATGTATACTACATGTGTGCAGTCTCAACAGAAGCAAAAGGAGCACATCAGAGACCCTGTAACTGGAGTTGCAAATAGTTGTGAGCCACTATGGAGGGGCTGGAATCTGGATCTTTTATAAGAGCAACAAGTGTTCTTAATCATTGAGCCATCTCTTGACTCTAGCAATTGTGTTTTAAAATAATGATTCTCAACTTGGCCTCAAATGGGAAGTCAGTGATGAGCTTTTAAAGCTACGCTCTGGGTGAATCATTTTAGGATTTCAGAAACGACCAGGCATCATGAGTTTCTGTTTTTGTTTTTGAGATCAGGTGTCACGTAACCAATGTGGGCTTCAAATACACTAAGTGGTCTAGGGTTACTTGAACTTCTGGTTCTCTTGCCTTCCTCTCCTGAGTGCAGGGATTACAGGTATGCTTTACCACAGCTACTTCATGCAGTTCTGAGGATAGGAACCAGGGCTTTGTGCATGCAAGGTAAGCCTTTTTCCAACTGAGAAACATCTCAGACCCCATATGTGAGTTGTAAAGCTCCTCGGTGATTATAATGTACAGCCCATGGTTAACAAGGCTTTGAGAGGATGGCTTCTGTGAGTTCTGGAAGAAGAGTGAACCACCCAATAAACATGAAGACATGATCACTGCACCTCTGGCTGGCATATGACATATCCAGTCTCCAATGGACATGACTGGAACTTCAAACAGAATGCATATAATCCTGTCATATAGGCCTGCACTAACTCCTCATAATGTACTCTATACAGACACAGCATAAGAGATTCATTAGCTCATGCCTAGATACAAATAACTCATTTGACCATAAAACAAATTATTAAAACTCAAACAAGCAGATTTGTTTTTATACACAGAACCTTCAGCTGAAAAAAACTGTTTTCCACAAAACATCACTTACAGAGATAGTCTTCCCCTCACCTGTGTTTCTTTACAAGGCTGGAAGGAGAAGTTCTGCAGCACTTTAGTGAGAGCAAGTTTCAAGTTCATGAGAGCAAACCTCATGCCAATGCAGTTCCTGGGTCCGTTACCGAAGGGCAGGTATACATAAGGATTGATGCTGCCCTTGTTCTCCTTGCTGAACCTGGAGACACAGAGTAATGATAAGTCAACAAAGGGTAGAAGCATAAGAGCTACATACATGAATTTGCCTTTAGACATCTAACAGATAACATACAGATAGTTTGGGGAAAAGTTCATTGAACTTTTGCTCGCAGACATTGGAATCTGAGAATCATACACTAAAGGTCCTTTCCGTCCTCCTTGCCCTATAAGAGTTTCCACATGAAGCAGGGTGATGGTGGTGATTGCCTTTAATCCCAGCATTTGTGAGGCAGAGCCAGGCAGATCTCTGTGAGTCTGAGGCCAGCCTGATCTACAGAACGAGATCCAGGACAGGACCAAAACTACACAAAGAAACCCGGTCTCAAAAAACCAAAGGAAAAGAAAGAGAATTTCCACGAGGTAGATAAGACAACTGTTGTTTGACAGACTATTCATCCTCTGTGTCCACTAGTGTGATTATGGTGTTATGGGACAAGGGTAACCAACCATTTTCTGATTGCATTGGAGTTTCAATTCACAGAGTGAATTAATGTCTGGTACTGTAAATCTGGTCAAAATTCGATGGCTAGGGAGTTCATAGGCTCTGGAGTAGAACATATTACTGTTGTTTTGCTAAGTGGACATGGTATCAAGCTGTCTTCTAAATATTTATGTTTATAAACAAATTTAGTGCTGCTGTCAGCCTTGGTCAGAGAAGCTTCTGACTGCAGTGGGAGAGAGTTTACACAGAGAGTCATAAATGGTCAAAATGCTGAAAATGGGTGATGGTGGAGTGCTCAGTGATTAATGGGACATCTATATCATCCCCACTAAGGCACAGGAACATCATAACAGAATAACGTAAGAGCAAGGGAATGAAAGGGGTGCTGTGAAACACTATCATCTGGACATGACACAGCATTTTACTCTCGCACACTCAGGAGCTGGGGTTGCCTATACAAGACTGGACCCATGTTGATACACTCTGTCATGGATGGGGGAGGGAGATCATGAGGTGCCACCTCCCTAAAGAGCTATTGACAATTAATGGTTTCTATGGAAGGAGGAAGTTTCTCTTCAATGGTGTAGCTACTGGTGAGTTGTTCATTCTCCAGTAAATAACTCCTGTACCTACTACTCTTATTTAAGCAACCCTAATTAAACTCATGAGTCACAAGAAAACAGGAAGACTTGTTGAAGTCAAATAGGGATTCAACCTTGTGGGAGGGAGAAAAGACAGGGTAATGAGAGGTGGAGATGACCAAAATACATTATACAAGCATGTAATTGTCAAAGAATAAAAAGATAAAAGGAGGGAATATATCTTAAAAACCTAAAAGTCCATTCAGGATAATGCTGGGTTCATCTCTGAAAAGCACATGTCAGTTAGACGGAAGGAAAATGAGCTCCTGTCTCACACTTAAGATGGTCATTTGCTACTTGAGGTAAGAGGAGAAAAACACTCTGTATGTAAATTGTCACATTTTCTTCCAGGTCTCTCTTCCCCTCTTCTCTCTTTTCTTCCCTTTTTCTACCATTCTCCTCACAGATGGATGCAAAATCACATTTAGATCATCTTCCCATAAGAGACATCATAGCATATACAAGCAAGCATGGTTCAGAGTGGGTTCCCACTCCTGGGATTCTGGTACCTTTCAGGGCGGAATTTCTTAGGCTCTGGCCAGTATTGTGGGTCATGGTGAAGAGCATAAACTGGTATCATTGCTATGGACCCTTTAGGAAAAAACACACCATCTATTTCAACATCTCGTTTACAGACTCTCTCAAGTCTACTAGCAATTGGGTATAATCTGAGAGTTTCATTCAACACCATGTCGAGGTACTCCATCTCCATCACTTTATCATAGTTGGGAGATGCCTGGAAAGAAAGAAAAATATTTGTACTGCGATTTTACATTAACTTTCAATAGGTCTGCACTGTTTTGTTGAGTTCTCAGTAGCTCCAAAGCTGAACTCAGCATTGCATAGGTCCTAGGCAATTACAAAACATTTTATAAGGTTTTTAAATTGTTTTATTTTATGTGTGGAGGTATTGTTTTGCCTACATATGTGTTTTATGTACTACATGAGTGCAATGCCCACAGAAGTCAGAAGAAGGTGTCAGATCTCTTGTAACTGGCATTGCAGACAGCTGAGAGCTGCCATTTGGGGTTGGGAATCAAACCTGGATGGTTCTTCCAAAAGAGCAGCCATCATTGAGCCATCTATCCAGCCCCTTACAAAGCGGTTAGAATAACTATCGCTTGGGGCTTAAAGATGTCTCCATTAGTGTCTACCATGAAAGCCTGAGTTCAGATTATTCATAAAGTCAGACACAGTTGCACACATCTATAATCCCAGCAGTGGGGTGGAGACACAGAGTAAATGCATGTCTGGTGATCATTGGGGAGACTGCCTAACAAATTGATGTGCTCAAGGGTCAGTGAGAAAGCCTGTCTTAAAACATGGTAGGGAGTGATTTAGAAAAACGTCCAGTATAGGTTTATCACACACACACACACACACACACACACACACACACACACACACACCACTGAAGGTGATCAGTGTCTCCTTTTCCTTCCTCCTCCAAGCAACATCCATTCACCTTATTGGGCAGAGTCTCATCGATCTCCTCCTGCAGTTTCTTCTGGATATCAGGATGAGTGGCCAGTAAATACAGGGCGAAGGCAATCGTGTTGCTGGTGGTTTCGTAGCCACCGAAAATAAAGATAATTGACTGGGCTATGATCTCCATGTCAGACAGAGCTGAAAGTAAGAAAATATTTCAGGAATGTCAGGTCAGAGTGGATCGTTACAAAAGAGATGAGGCTCCTGTTTCCCTAGAGATAAATATGGAGAAATCATTCAGTCTCCCTGGGACTGTTGTCACTCTCACATCCATGTGACACAGACAGAGAAGGGGAAGACTGCTTCAGCCAGGATAGTGCCCGTGGAGGCCGGAAGAGGGCATCTGGTCCTCTAGACATAGAGTTGTAAAAGACTGAGTTTCAGAGGTAGGTGCTGGGAACTGAACTCTAGTCCTTCGCTAGAACTTAAAATGTTTCTATGTGTGTATGCTTGCACATGTGTACAAGCGCCCATGGAGGGCAGAAGATGGCACTGGATCCCATAAAGCTGGAATTACAGGCAGTTGTAAACCTTTTCCATGAGTGTTGTGATTCTGTTGTTGGCATTTTTTTCCAATTACTTTAAGTCCTTGTTACTAAATTGAAACTGGACTATAAACCCACAGTCAGTGGGTATTTAAAAATTAATATCTATTTAGCAATCAAAATTGACACAGAAGAGATAAGGATATATAGCTCAGTAGGTGGAGAGCTTGCTTAGCATGCTTGAAGCCATGGGTTCAATCCCCAGCATTGTGTAAACTAGGCATGGTAGCATAGAAGTTAAAAGGTAATTCTTAGACACATCATGAATGTGATGTCAACCTGGGCTACACGAGACCCAGTCTCCAAAGGATGAGAGGTATAGAAAAAATTGAAGTTAGCTAATCACATTAAAGAGTTTCAAGTGGACAAACTGGAGAGAATTTGAAATACAAAATACATGATGACTTTTAAAAGCAAATTTGGGGACCTAGAAGATCATATTGTTATATATAAGCAATTGTATGTACTAGAAATAAGCAAATAGAAAGAATGGAAGACTCTCTTTACATTAACTACTAATGCACACATGTAGAATTAAGTCTGGAACTGGGATGTCATCATTTTTCAACTATGATAGTAATAATGGTTTTAATTAAAACATAAACATAGATGGGAAGCTAGGGAGATGGTTCAATGGGTGAGAGCACCTGCTGCACAAGCATGAAGACCTGAGTTTGACTCCTCAGTCACCATGTAAAAAGCCAAGTGTGGTAACACACACCTGTAACACCAACTCTGAGGATCATTGGGACCTGCTGGCTGCCAGCCTAGCTCCAGCCTTAATAAGAGACCTGTCCTGAGGAAAGAAGGCAGAGAGTGATTGAACAAGACACTTGGTGCCTTCCTCTGGCATCTATACATACACCTAGGGGTGTGCACATGTGCACACACACATGCACACATACACATACACCACCTGAAGAAGATAAAAATCTACAAGTGACTTTTAAGTGTGTAAAATAATGAAGAGAGCCAGTGTGTTTGTACAAAGAGGCTTTCCCCAGATGCCACTTATTCAACACACAAAGAAAAGTAAATCTTTAGCAAGACTAAGGTAGAGGACACATGTACACCAGGGGTTCCCAGAAAGCACCAGCACCATTTGGGTGCATGACTCCTGACTGGATGTTTAGAGTCAGACATTTAGGCAGAGTTCCCAGTCAGTGTGTTGGGAATGATCTAGGTAACACAGAGACCACTGAAGACTTCCTTATTGATACCCTTTATGTTTGGGACAAACTTGTGCCCCTGTGCTTCTAGAAAATTCCCTGGAGACAATAGCCATGTCCATCTTTCATAAACTCCACAGAGGTATTCTTCTGCTAGAAAACCTTCCCACACATTTTCTGAGAGCTTCCTTGTCCATAGACCAGAGAGTCCTTGTTTACCTTTATGAGACTCATTGTCTTTGGAATTGTTATGAGCGTTCATCATCAGCTGAAGAAAATCCACTCGGTGCTAGAAGCAGAAACAGAAGTTGCAAAAATAGAAGGTCAATGGTGAGGTCAGAGGTCAGAGGTGGATCAGCCATGCAGAAGCTTTGATTACTCAAGTTAGTGTTGCTAGAGTCATCATAGAACAAAAGTACCAGTGGCTAAACCAGGAAGCCATCAAGCTACCACGTCAACCACATTTACAAAAAATTACAAGAGACACAAATTTAAACAATAGCTTTGATTTTTGAGAATGTTTTTGAAGGAGATGATAATAGTATTTCCCCATTTTTAATCAGTTTATGTATTCTTAGAGTATTTCATACATATATACAATGAGATATTGTCATATCCACCCCACCATTTCTTCCACTTGATCCCTTCTCTATCCCTTATAACATTTCTTCTTCCAAACTTCATGACCTCTTCTTTTTCAATAACCCACTGAGTCCAGCTGGTGCTGCCCACATGTGTCTGGCTGTGGGGCCATCCACTGGTGCAGGGGAAACCTACTGGTGGCCACACCCTCCTTCTGCAGCCATCAACTACCAACAGTTCTTCAGTGAGGGGTGTGGTTTCGAGAAGTCCTCTCTCATCTATGCTGGAGATTTGGTGGTCTTGGTCTTGTGTAGGTATTGTGCCTTGCCATTTTTTTATTTCAATCCTTATGCATCTACTTTCCATTCGTATTGCTAAGGTTTAATTCCTGGCTTATTCTCAATCAAATTTTCAAAACTCTAACTTCTCCGCTAAATCTAGCCTTCTCTATCTACCTTTAGTGATAGATAAATGGAGCACACAGCTCACATTTTCATAGCCAATATGTTATCAAACCCTGGACGTCCACCACTTTTTACCTTCTGGTTAGAATCCAGGCGATTTTCCTTCATTCTGTCCACAAATTTTTTGAAAAATGCTATCGAATCCTTTGGGAACATGGAGACATTTAACATCTCATATATTGGGGTGAGGAATGGAAAGAGTACTGGAAAGAAAAGGTAAAAATAAATAAATTTTAGTGGAAATGCAAGTTGCATTTAGAGAAACGATGAAGCAATCTAAAGAATAAGTCACCAAGTCTCAACCGGAAGCCATTCTCTCTGTGGCCTTGCTCACACTGGGTTACCATCATAATGCTCCTTCTGCATTTTGGAAGAGCCAAAGGAAGACATCTGACTTTTGGATTTAACTCTGCTTCTGTAGTTTGTGTGGATCCAGAAAGTACAGACGGGGGCCGTTGACATGGCTCAACAGCTAGAGTCCCGCAGACAAGCCTAACAACCTGAGTTTGATCCCTGCATCCCATACTGTGAAAGGAGAGAACCAACTACTATAAGTCATCCTCTGATCTCACATGCCACACAAACACACAGGATGTATACATTGTGGAATATTTGTTTACACTGTGTAAAGATGTGTCATTGTGGCTGGTTTAATAAAGAGCTGAATGGCCAATAGCTAGGCAGAAGAGACTAGACGAGACTTTTGGGGAAAGAGAGGAACTCTGAGAAGAAGTGAGGCAGAGAGATGCCAGGTAGACACTGAAGAAGTTGACATACAGTACAGAGGAGAGGTAACCGAGCCATGTGATAGAACACAGATGAAAAGAAATAGGTTAATTTAATTTGCAAAAGCAAGTTGGGAAAAAGCCTAAGCTACTAAGGCCAATCTTTCATAACTAATAATAAGTCTCTATGTCATTGTTTGTGAGCTTCCAGCCCAAGGAAAAGTTCGACTACACACACACACACACACACACACACACACACACACACACAAATAAATAAATTTGGTATTAGCTAAAAAATTAGTAATAAAGAAAGAACAGCCAAGATAGCATTTGTGTCTCAACTGTCATGATATAAAACAAAACTAGCAACAGAAAGGATATGAGGAAAGTCAAAAGAATGTGCAAATTAATCAATACACTCTTATTAAAAAGCAATTAAGTCAAAGAACTCCAGGAGGTGATGGGAAAATTTGTTGAGATATAGTTTCATGGTAGAGTGCCTCCTAGATTGCATGAGATTCTGGGATCTCCTCTACACAGCAAAGGAATAGAAAATGTCTTGAGAGAGTATGAAATGAAGACACACCAAGATCCTGCAAAGAAAAAGCAGAGAGAGGCTTACAGCCTTAAATTTTTAAATCACAAATAATCAAACTTTACATTAAAATAAAAAATTAAAACAACTAACTCCAGGCCTGGAGAGATGACTCATTGATAAAAACACTTGACATGTGAGCACAGATCTGAATTTGGTACCTAGTGCCCCTTTAAAGCTAAGCTCAAAGACAGGTGACTCAAACTCAGAAAGAAAGAAAGAAATCACACAATCTCCTTCACTTCCTGAATCTATCCTATAATTAATAAATGTAAATATGTCAACAAGTATAAGTGTGGTTATGGAGTAATGCTTAAAAGGAAACTAGGAGAGGATGATATTGGGTGGTGAGGAAGGATGGGATGTAGAAAAAAGGATACATGAGTTGTGTATGGAAATGTAATTGACAGAGAAAATATTAAAACTCTAAATGAAGCACCACTGCTAATTGTATCCAGTACCTACCCAAAAATTACTACAGGGCCTGGAGTGATGACTCAGCCCTTAGCACTGGCTGCTCTTGCAGAAGACCCATGTTTGATTCCTAGCATTCACATTGCTGCACTTAACCATCTGTAACTCCAGTTCCAGGGGAATCAATGCCCTCTTATGGGCTTGGCAGGCACTTCATGCATGTGGTATGCATCCATGCAGGTAAAACACTCATACACATAAAATAAAAGTAAATCTTTTTAAAATGTTAAAGCAATTCAGCTATGTAAGAGAGATGATCAAAAAGCAGACATTAAAACTTCTAACTTTGTTTTTTTTTAATTGCATTAGGACTAGGGAAATGCTGATCAAAACCACAGGGCCAGCCCACAGCGTATCCACTAAGTGGCAATGATCAAAGTCATGAGAGAGACAAGCATTACAGAGCATGGAGAGCCTTGAACTCTCCTGCAGTTTTAGAAGACAAAGAAAACTCTGCAGCTACTTTGGAAAACAAATGCTCGCTTGTTTAATATGTTAAAAATAGGGTTACTTCTTGACTCAGCAATAGTGTTTCTGAATATATACCCCCAAAACATGAAATCAAATATTCAAACATAACCTTGTATGCAAATGCTCATGGCAGCAAAATTCATATCAAACATATAAAACTAACTTCAGTGTCCATCAACAGATATGGAATATTACTTATTCATAGATACAGCAGACTGTGATGTTTGCTTCCTTTAATAGTGTGATAAATGACAGAGGTCTGTCACAGAAACCACACAGTCTATGATCCCATTGATGTGAATACAATACCCAGAATATGTAAATATACAGAAAGTGAACTGGTGGTCAAGGCTGCTTGAAGGATGATGGTGCAAATGTGCAACATGGCTAGAACTAAGTGCTCTGCAGTTGACATTGGTAATGGGCTATGTGGACCATCAGTCAATGCAGACTCCTAATTGATCAAAGTGCTGAGAATAAATGACTGTTGAGTGCTGGGCCCTACATGGATCATCTATACCAACACCCCCACCACTCAAGGCTCAAAGAACATCATGAAAGAGGGTGAGGGAATAAAGTAAAATTCAGGGAGGGGTAGTGTGAAATGCCATATCCTGGACATGGCATGGCCCACTCATAAACTGACTACCTGCGTGGGATCACACTAATAATGGTCAGCATCCTGGGAGGAAGCATTGATTGGACTCAAAAGGGAAGGGACATAAATTGGGAGGAAGATGTGTTGGGATGTCTGAGGGAAGAGGGAGGTGAGAGTTATGGGTAGGAATAATCAAGATAGATTGTATGCCTATACAATACTGTCAAAGGATAAATAAAAGAATTCTAAATCAAAGCCAGGACTGGCGGCGTACACCTTTAACCTCAGCACTTGGGAGGCAGAGGTAAGGGGATTACTCTGAGTTCAAGACCAGCCTGGTCTACATAGCAACTTTCAGGCCAGCTATAGCAACACAGTGAAACTCTGTCTAAAAGAAAAATGAAGTTCTAAAACTAAAGTAATGGGCTACAGATCTTTGAATGCAAAAAAAATATTCACCTTTAAGGGAGTGAATTATATACCTATAGAGCTGTTAGTTTTGGTAGCTGTGGAAGAGAAAGGCAGAACTGACTAACATGGCCACAGACAAGAGCAGTGGGTCAAAAGGCAGAAGAACCATCAAACATACCTACTGACATGAATAATGGGTCAAAAAAATCAAATCTTATGAGCTTCCTGGCCTTTTCCACAAAAGGGTCCTTTGGGTTGTTGAGGGAATCAACATTCACACCAAATGACGTGCTTGTGATCACATCCATGCTGTAGGCCCCAAACACTCTGAGGAGAGAGACATGGGAATTAAACACATGCACCAAGAAGCCTGAAAATTCATATTCTTGGTCATGACAGGCAAAATCACCTCAGTACTAACCAAGTACCTTCCCCTCCTACCCTCCTGCTACCCTCGTGACCTTGGTACTACCATGTTTCTTTTCTAACTGAATATTTTGTCATCTAGTGTCTAAGGGAAGAAGGAGCAGCTGGACCATGTGAGACACACAGATGATGACCCTTCTGCCCCAGTTGCCCTTCCTCTCCCAGAACCGCAGTACATGTATCACTACTTACTCTTTCACAGTGATGGGCTTGCCTTTCTCTGCCTCTCTTCTCAAGTATTTTACCAAAATATCTCCATACTGTTCAATGATGGGGAACATCTAAGCACAAAACACAAAGGCATCCATAGTTAAGTGTGGGGACTCAAGTCTCACAAACGTTTCACCTAAAAGTCCTTTCAGTCACCTCTTTGAGTTTTCCACTGGTGAAGGTGGGAGACAGCAAGGCTCGCGTTCTCTTCCAATCCTCATCCTTAGACATGGAGACAGCTTTTCTCATAAACCCCACTGGGCCAAATTCCTAGAGTCCAAAAAAATACAAATTTGGCTTTTTGTAAGTCCAGAATTTTCCATGGTTGCAAAAGTGCTAAGTGGATATTGCTTTATAAAATTTAGTTACCAGCTGTTTACTATGGTTCAACCCTCATGCCAGATGCGGGGGCGGGGGGGGGGTGTCAGAATTTCCTCACAGACTATAAGAAATCAGATGATCACTGGGCAGCATGTTGAGCTTTCAAATTTTTATATTTCAGATCCTTCTAAATGTAAATCTCTCTGTGGTTGGAAAATTACTTATAGGAGTGGGAAGAAGATGGGGGGGGAGACAAGATATAGCAGATTCTCCAGAGCTATGCACATGGCAAAAGGCTTGGAGATATATAGAAAGCTAACTTTGCATCAGACAAGTACTCCAGCTCAGTATTTACAACATAAGCAATGTGAAAAGGGATATTCTGGTGTGTGTGTGTGTGTGTGTGTGTGTGTGTGTGTGTGTGTGTGTGTGTGTAGACTAGAGTGCTGGTATGCATGCTCATTTGGAGACCAGAGGTCTGGCATCTTCTTCTACAACTACATTTTTTTAGGCAGGTCCCTCACTGAATCTAGAATTCTCTGGTTTGGCTAGAGAAGCTAGCCAGTAAGCTCCTAGGATCTACATATTTCCAAACACATCTCTGAAGTAACACATGCGTGCTGCTATGCCCAGCTTTTAGGTGGATGCTGGGGATCCAAACTCAGGTCCTTTACCCACGGAGCCATCTCCCTAGCCCTGAGACACTTAGAGCATTTGATATTTGGTTTTATATAAGATTTGTTTTGGTACTGTATGTATGCATGTATGTATGTATGTGTATAAATATATGCACATGTGTGTGCAGTGTTTTCAGAGGTCAAAGGAGGGATTTGGATCTCCTAAAGCAGGAGTTACAGGTGGTTGTGAGCTGCTGGATGTGGATGTAGGCAACCAACTCCTCATCCTCTTTCAGAGCTTTCAGACACTAAGCCACCTCTCTAGGCACTGGTTTGTTTGGTTCAGGAGCTGTTTGCTTGCTTAGGAATAATGCTGTAGGAATCCATTTCCCTTACTTCTTTATACAGTGATAAATGGGAAAACATAATTCTATTTCCCTGGTGGGAACTTCCTTCTACCTTCCATACGTATAATTTATACTACTGTGGCGATTCCCAACATGCCCTTATATTAAAGTGCTCAGCACAACAGAAAGAAATGGAAATGGCTTCCACTTGATGAAGGGCAGCTGCAAACTCGGCCTTCAGCCAACTTCACCATGACTCAAGGCTGAATGAGGGCCAGAGAGATGGCTAGCAGGTAAAGGGGCTTGCTGCCAAGCCCATCAACCTGAGTTCAATCCCCAGGACCCACAGGGTAGAAAGAGAGAACTAATATGTTTCCCCAGATAGGTCAGTGGAATAGGGATGGTTTAAAAAAAAGAGAGAGAACATTGAACTTAGCATCATACCTTACACAAAATTAACATCAAATAAAGCCATAGGTTTAAGAGCAAATCTCAAAAGTGTGTAATTTGTATTCAAACAAACCCACACAGAAGGACTAGGTAAATAGTCATCAGACTTGACAGTGACCCCACAATCCATTGAGAAGGAAAATGGATATACAAGGTGAAGAGAAGAAGACAGGCCGAACAAGGCAGCTAATGGGCTAGCAAGAGGGAACTGCATGGTCAAGGAGCAGCTCTGTATTCTCAGTGCTTGTCACTGCACAAACCTAGACCTGTGATTAACTGTAATAAACTACACAGACGTAAGAAAGGACCCGTGCGGGGCTGGAGAGATAGCTCAGAGGTTAAGAGCATTGACTGCTCTTCCAGAGGTCCTGAGTTCAATTCCCAGCAACCACATGGTGGCTCACAACCATCTGTAATGAGGCCTGGTGCCCTCTTCTGGTGTACAGGAATACATGCAAGCAGAACACTGAATTAAATAAAAATTAAAATTAAAATTAAAAAAGAAAGGACCCATGAGATACAATCTAGATGACTATAGTGTCCATCCACTACTAGATTACAATAATATAGTATATTTACACTTTCTCATTAGCAAATGAATGCCTAGACCCTGTATATACATTAATGTGGAAGCCACTGTGAATCTATATTTATCTCATTTTTTTAAATTCAGTAAGTAGCCAGGAGGTGGTGGTGATGCCCTTAATCCCAGCACTCAGGAGGTAGAGGCAGGCAGATCTCTGTGACCTCAAGGACAACCTGGTCCACAGAGTGAGTTCTAGTACAGCCAGGGTTACATGAGAAATCCTGTTTCAAAAAACCCAAAATAAAAACTAATATCCAATATTTGTTTGTATGGCACATGCCTTTAATCCTAGAATTTGGAAAGCAGAGACAGGTAGAGGCAGGCAGATCTGAGTTGGGGGGCAAGCCTGGTATACAGAGTGGGTTTCAAGGAAGTCAGAGCTACACAGAGAAAAATTGTCTCTAAAGAAACAAATGAACCAAACAAAATAAATTCAATAACTAAAATGAAAAGGTGAGCATTAGTAAAAGGAGAGGCTGGAGAGATGGCTCAACTGTTCAGGGCACTTGCTGCTCTACCGGAGGAGCCAAGTTCAGTTCCCAGCACACATGTCAGGCCACTCACAACTGCCTGGAACACCAGCCCCATGGCATCTCACACCCTCTTCTGACCCTCACAGGAACCTACACACATATGGCATTCACTTATATAGACACATATATACACATAAATAAAAATAACAAACATGAATCTTTCAACTTTTTTTTAATTAAAAAAGAAAGCTAGCCAGGCGGTGGTGGCACACGCCTTTAATCCCAGCACTTGGGAGGCAGAGCCAGGCAGATCTCTGTGAATTCAAGGCCAGTCTGGTCTACAGAGCGAGATCCAGGACAGGAACCAAAATTATACAGAGAAACCCTGTCTTGAAAAACAAAAACAAAAACAAAACAAAAAAAGAAAGAAAGAAGAAAGGAAAAAAATTTACTTACCCGTCTGTTTGTGAAGAGAGAATAGCATTCCTTCACTAGTATATTCTTTATCATCTCTGTGTCTGTGATAGATAACAGGGGTACTTGACCATCAAACAACCTGTGTGGAGAAAACAGCTGATTAATCCAAGCCAGGTTCTGAAGTGGGAGCCCCAAGTCCAGACTTCGATTCTCATGTTACGTGACACTCACTCTGGTTATACAACAGGTTGTCACAGGAGGTCCCAGTCCAACTTAGGGAGTCTGACCACTGATCCAGTGGAGTCTTTGTAAAGTGAGAGGTAATGTCAATCAAGACACTACGAGTCACTTAAAGACAAAACAGTTCCAAAAAACATCAAAATTAAGAATCACAAGTGGAATTTTTAAGTCTAGTTGTGTATATGTGACAGTTGCTTATACTATTTTCTGTGATTTTTGCAAATTGAAAATACTGTAAGTGACTGGAGAGATGGCACCACAGTGAAGAGCATGTATTGTTCCTGAGTACAACCTGAGTTTGGTTCCTAGCACCCAAGTTGCGTGGCTCACAATCACCTGTAACTCCAGCTCCATGGGGATCCAATGCCTCTGGCCTCCATGATCATCAGCACTCATGTGCAGACACACACACACATGCACATACACATAATTAAAATTAATAGATATAGATGTTTAAAAATAAAGTATTAAAGTAAAAATTCATAATTAAATGCTTAAGACAAAATGTTAAAGTTAAAATTAAATATTGTAAAGTAAAAAATAAATCCTTAAAACATTAAAATTTTACATAAAAAATAAATAAATATAATAAGACATTTCAGTCTCTGAGCTTCAGACGTAGCTCAGTGTAGAATGACTGCCTAGAGTGTACCAGGCCCTTGTTTTGATACACTGAGCTGAAAAAAACAATGAAAATACAAATTTCAATGAGGCGCCATTACCAACCTCCCCAAGACTCAGATAGTGTGGCAGGCAGGGCAGAAAGACCATGAGAGCCAGGCGGGGAGAGGAGAGCTGCAAAGTGCTGTCTTCCCTGGTCTGGAACTCACTGCAACTGGGGTGACCTCCACAGGCCCTGTGGGTGATTTGACTGTCAACACTGCAGCAGGAAGCTCAGGGGCCTGAGCCTGCCTGAGGATTTACACACAGCTAACCCCGGAATGGGGAAGGAAAGCAGCCCGTGAACTCCAGTTCAGTCCCTGGGATCTACACAGTGGAATGGAGAACTGACTGCCACACGTTGTCCTCTGACATTTACATGTGCGCCAGGGAACACATGCCCCTCTCTGATAAATAAACAAGTATAACAGAAAAGGAAAAAGGAAACAGTTGCTGGGGGAGGACAAGAAGTCTATGTCAGTGGTGAACCTCGCACTCCTGTAAATAACCTCTTGCTCTCTCACGCTTCTGTAAGTCCAATTAAATCCATTGGTACAGACAGAGACACACAAAACGAATGGAAAATATAAGTGAAATGTTTCATATAAAAATGATATTAGGGCCAGGTGTAGTGGCACACACTTTTAATCCCAGCACTTGGAAGGCAGAAGCAGGTGGATGTCTGAGTTCAAAGCAAAGCTGTTCTACATCTTGAGTTCCTGGACAGCCAGTGCTACTTAAAGAGATCCAGTTTTAAAAAAAAACACAATAAATGGATGAATAAATAAGATATTAGTTCAGTGAAAAGTTGAGAAAACACTATCAAAGTGTCGACAAGCAATAATTAATTAATAATATGATATGATATTAGGTCAGTGAAAAGCTGAGAATACATGATCAAATGTCGACAAGCAATAATGTTGCTAGGAGACATTCACACAGGACCACTGGACAGACAGCAAAGCCTGCTGTTGGCATTGAATGACATGGTCTTTATGGGCTACGTCAACTCAGCAGACCCTGTGTTCAGGCCTGTGGTCCCTAAGGATGGAGGAGAAGAGATGAAGAGGCAGGAAGAGCCAGAGCCTCCTCCCACTTGTGTGTGTCTCCTAGCATATGATGACACCCACTCTAAAGATCAACCCAAACTCCAGCATCAATGACAGGGAACAGTTCCTGCTGCGACTCAGCTGCTTTACAGAACCATTGAGGATGTAGATCCAAGGAAGAACACTTTGATTTTTAAATACATTGGATCTCCAAAATCTGTTCAATTAGACAGGACACAATGATATACTCTTCTGTCAAAAGTCTTGGCGGGGGTGGTGGTAGCTCACAACTTCAATTCCAAAACTCAGGAGGCAGAGACAGGTGGATCTCTGTGAGTTCAAGGTCAGTCTGGTCTACAGAGTAAGTTCCAGGACAACCAGAGCTTTACACAGAGAAACCATGTCTCAAAAACAAAGCAAAGCAGCAAAACACAAGCCCAGAATCTATGGAACACCAAAGCCTGTCAAAAAGCCACAGTGTGCAATGTTCTCAAGATAGTTAGACTTGGGAGCCATGGCACTTAATGACACAGGGCATCACCCTTACAACAGAGAGGTGCATGACTACAGTCCTGGGCTGGCATTGTCCTTGCACGGGTAGAGCACATTCTTCTAAAAAGATCAACTCCACGGAACTTTCCAGAATACTCACCCCCATATTTTCCCATACTTCTTATAGCACTCAACATCAAATTTCCATATACCCTGGAAAGAGAAATAGTGTGAAATTCATTTATTGCCCTGTATGTACCAACCCTTCTGTAGCCAGGGAACCAAACCCTCAAAGCCCATAAAAAGGAGGTTTACTGTTTCTGACAGAGAAAAATTCTTTGGTAACGTTGAGTGGCACCAGCCAGATGGCTCAGTGGAATAAGGGAGAGTGACAGGGCAGGACATCTGATACCTTCCTGTGGCCTCTGCATTCACCCTCATAGACATGTACATATGCATATCACCAGATTCACACCACACATCAACAATATTAATATTAATAATATTATTAATAATAAATTGTTTTAAAGAATTACAAAGTAAGCATAGAACCTTCAGGAAGAAAAATCTGAGCAGATGGCCATGCAAGCTTTACCACTTGCCCTCTGGATGTGAACTTGGGGGTGTCTGCTGTGGACTGACTGTGGCCCCAGAGTCAAGCAGGTTAGTCACAAATGACCCATCTAGACTTAAATGTGGCATATTACACGCTCATTACTGAAGTTTCTAATAATTTTGTTAAATCGTCCTTTCCCTAGTGGTTCTGCCTTTAACAAATCTTTAAAAGAAAATTTAAAAATGCATTGTGAAGTCAAGTGTCTGAGGTGATTGACAGCTGTCATGCTCTCTCAGATATTCACCCTCACTGCTCAGACTCACGCACAGGATGCTGCCTTTAGAGGAAGAGAAGCAGCTGTAGGTACATTTTAGTATTAGAGCACTTGCCTGGCATGTAAAGGCCCTGGATACCATTCTCAGTACCACAAAAAACAAAACAGAATAGAAAATTTGTCACTAGGGCTGGAGATCTGACTCAGCAGTTAAGAGCACTTGCTGATCTTCCCAAGGATCCAAGTTCCCTCCCCAGCACCCACATCCAACACCTCACATCCATCTGTAACTCTGGATCCAGGGAATGCAGTGCCCTCTTCTGGCCTCTGTAGGTACTGCACTTGTGTGCACAAACCCACACTTACATGCATGAAATCTTCTTTCTAAAAGAATCAATCGTTAACCAGGACCTCCATTCCTACAGGAAGAGAGTGAAGCAAAATACTCCAGTTCTCAAGAACCTAGACATACCATGAAGGGTGAATGTTGGGGACTGAGTCATGGAAATAACCTCAGGGGTTCAATGATTATGCAGAGAACCCACGTATATAAAAAGTCCCCCAAAGGTGTCTATGTGGGTCTGTGATATGCTGATGCTTCAGAAATATTCAGTAAAAAGAAAAAATGTTGCTCATGAGCCTGGGTACAAAGAGGAGAATTTTAATCCAGTGCATACAGCTTGATGTCCTTGAAGCTGGGAACCCCTTCAAGATTTTCTTCAAATAAATACAGCAGTGCCTTTCCAGAATCTGCAATGGGTAAGAAACAAACTTCTTTTTGCTCACAAAGTTTGAGCATCATGTCCCGAATATCAAGATGAAATGGGCTGGAGATCTGGGCGTTTCAGCCAAGGCAAACGACATTGAATAAACTGACATTAGGGTCAGTGAGATGGCTGCGGATGAAAAGACACTTGCCACCAACCCTGATAACCCGAGTTTCATCCCTAGGACTCATATGGTGGAAAGAAACACTAAGAAGTTGTCCTTTGACCTACACATGCATGCCAAGGTAAACACACACACACACACACACACACACACACACACACACACACACACTTAAGAAATATGGGGGGAAATTGACACTGGAAGCTGTGGAGATGGTTCGGTGGGAAAATCACACCCTAAAAAGCAGAGTTTGAATCCCCAGCATCTGTTTCAATGCCAGGCAGGGGTTAAATCTCTACAATTGTCCCTGCTTGCAGGACACAGAGACATGGGCTCCCTGGAGCAAGGTTGCTAGCTAAACCTGTCAAAGCCGAGAGAGCTGGATTCCAGTGGGAGACTGTGCCTCAAAGTATAAAGTATAAAGTGAAGAGTAATCAAGAAGACACCCAATATCAACCTCTGGCCTCTCCATGCACACACAAATCCATGCATATGCACCTGCACACTTACAGGCACTCAAACACATGCAAATACATGCATACACTACACACACACACACACACACACACACACACACACACACATTTAATAGTTTTAAGTTGGCAACAGAGCCTCACTGGACATTCTCTAATATGAGAACACACAGTATGAGGGCCTGAAGTCTTGGAGTTTCCTCCCAAGGACCATTTAATAGAACTAAACCATTATTGGCCATCAAGGGAAGCTGTATTGGGAGTTCAATCAACACTCACCTTGTAGTAATTCAGCAGAGTTCCTACAAATGGCAGAGGTTTGGGCCCAGGAATTCCATGTTTCTTCAAGATGTCATGTTTATGGGTCCCCAATCTATAAAGTGAAACAGAAAGCCTTGTGACCACACACACAGAAGAGAGGAGATAAACATGACCAAAACCCCAATATGAGGGAAACAAACAGCTTGGCTGTCCCTCCAGTTCCCAGAGAGCTTAGGGAAAGGCTGAGGGGTCCAGTGTGCATGGCAGCCCGCTGTTCATATCTGTTTCTACTGAGTTCTGGTGGATCTGGGGTTAACCTGAAAGTCAATCAGGTCATAGCCAGAGTAAATCTTATCAGAAAACAACCTCACCTCAGCAAGAGGGAGTTGAAAGTTCGTGTCTGTGTGTGTGTGTGTGTGTGTGTGTGTGTGTGTGTGTGTGCCTAGCAGATCTGCACACTATCAATATGAACTTTAAGAGTTAGTATAACTGGGCTATAGTTCAGTAGTAGAGTGCTTGACTAGCACATACAGGCTCTGGTTTGACCCCTCCTCATGCCAAAAAATGCAAAATGAACTCAGTTGTCCCTTCATTTTGTGCCTTCAAGATGACTCCACAGGTAAAGGCACTGGCTGTCAGTGTTGACAATCTGAGTTTGACCCCCCAGGAGCCACATGATAGGAGAGAACTGACTCCCCAAAGTTCTCTACACATGAACACACATACACACACACACACACACACACACACACACACACACACACACACACACACACAGAGTCTCATTACTGCCTTTAGCCCCAATAAATAAAAACATGTAATTTAAAATGTTTTTACAACAGTTAATTTCATCTTTTGCTCACTTTCTAAAGTTTTATTCTTGTGCCTGTGGAGGGCGTCAGATCCCCTGCAACTGTAGTTACAGACAATTACGAGTTACATGTGGATGGCAGGATTCAAACCTGGGTCCTCTGAGAAGAGCAGTCAGTGCTCTTAACCACTGAGCCATCTCTCCAGCCCCTGCTTCTGATACCACTTTTGACCTTGCAGACAGAATATAGGTGTGAGAATTACCCCCATCCCGAGGACACAGTGGGAGAGGATCTTTGGTGGTTACTCACCGGTATAGGAGCACTAGACTGATTGCCAGGAGGACCCAGGTTTCCAGGGAGAGAACTGAAGTCAGGTCCATCATGGCTTGTCTGTGAGCAGGGTACCCCTGTGTTCTCCCTCCAGCTGTGTGTGCTACCCTTTGCAGGGCTTCCCTTCTGCCCAACGGTGCTGAAGTGTGCGCAGCCTGTGGTGTTTATACCCTGGGAAGATGGTGGGGCCAGGGCTCCAGCCACCTGGACTTTGGTATCCTCTTCACTTTGGCAGATCATAAAGTTCATGCACAGCCTGTTTTGACCTCCTGTGTGTTAGCATTCTGTGCAGATTCAATAAACAATGATGTCATTTCAGGAAGACCAAAGGTTCTTTGTTTTGTTTTTTTTTTTTTATCAGAAATTCAAACAAATTCATTGACATTAAATGTCCTCTGATCAAGGCTGGCTTCATTCAAAAAATATATGAAATGAAACAAAAAAAAATGTGTCATCTGCATGCAGACCTTCACAGAATGTCTTTATAACTCCTCTATAGACATTTTGTCATTTTTGACAATTCAATTCAGCAAAACAATAGCAATCTGTTAGAATCTATCCTGTGTCCCTAACAAATGAGGTCATTTCTCCCAACGTAAGACTCCCACACATACATCATCTCCTTCCCCCTAGCTTACCACCGAGGGTCTTCCTGTATACCCTTTACTAGATTATAAGACTGCTCTGGGCAGTAGTCACCACTATGTAATAGAGTCATCATTCAGACCAGTCAAGTTGAACTGGGAGAGATGGCTGGATCTAGTATGTCCCAGTGGACCAACTGCTCAGCATGGTTCAATGAGGTCATGTTTTACAGAGTGAGGAAATGAGACTCAAGACTGCAAGTGTCCCCTGACAGCTATGACTCACAACCAAAGACTATATAGAAAGCTAATTTGAAGTGGGGTGTGTGTGAAAATCCCTCTGATCAGTTGCTTGTAACTCTTAGGGGAGTTGTTTTGGAGTTACGAGGTGTTCTAAAAAAATCACTGACTATGTAACTTCTGTAGAACCATATCTAAAATTATTGAAAATTACACTGTACAGCCAGTGGTGATGGCACACTCCTTTAATTCCAGCACTCTGGAGGCAGAGGCAGGTGGGTCTCAGTGAATTTGAGACCATCCTGGTCTACAGAGAGAGTTCCATGGCTGTTGCACAGAAAAATCCTGTCTTAAAAAAGAAAAGAAAAGAAAATTACACTGTAAATGGGTAAATCATGCAGTGTGTAAATTAGGCATACCAATAAAGTTGATGTATTGGTTAAAGTTTTTATTTTTATTTGGGACCACAGATGTTTGGTTGTTTGTTGTTTGAGAAAAAAGAAAATCTATGAGTAGTGATAAAAATCAGATGGTGGAGTGACAGCCTAGCAGTCACAAAGCCCTGGCTCCATCCCCAGCACCACATAACTGATAGTAGAACTCAGAGAGTAGAGGCAGGGGGGTCAGAAGTTCAAAAAAATTTCAAAGCTATATAGAGAGTTTGAGACCAGTCTGGGGTGCATGAGACCTTGTCTCGTGGGGGGGAAAAAAAACAACAAAAAAAACCAAATTCTTGTATTCCTTCTACCCACCAAAATTCAACCTCTGCCACTCTGTGACAGGGGTCATCATGAGAAGGAGACAGACCTCACCACTTACTGTTGAACTATGGACACCTAGCAGGATCTGGGATAGGGAGGCCGTGTATTCAGTTGTGTGCCCACTGGTGGGTGGTGACCCCACAGGCTCTAACGGACAGTTCTAAACCCATAGTCACACAGACGGCACTAGTCAAAGTCTGCAGGACACAAGACAAATCGTGAATATGGGAAAGAGATTTGCAGGGAAGAAGTGAGGCTGACGAGGGTGGGAGTGAAGGAAGAGAGAGTGGGGAAATTAGTCACAATGCATCAGATACACATGTAACGCTGTCAGACGACAAAATGCATTAATTAAAAATAAGTACAGAATGGTGCTCTGCGGTGGGGATGTAGCTCACCTGAGAGAGTACTTGCCTAGTATGTACAAAGACCTGGGCTGGATCATCAACATCACACAACAGGGCCTGGTGGTGGTTCTAATCCCTGCACTCCAGGGGTAGAGACTAGAGGACCAGTAGTTCAAGACCATGTTGTCTACATAGGAAGTTTAAGTTAGCTAGCCTGGGCTACAGTGTGAGACCTTGTATTATAAAAAGTACATGTCACTTCAATAAGGAAGTCAGTAGATGAGAAACTCCAGGTGTTCGGGAGCATTCCTTTAATATACAGTATTGCTTCTCCATGTTTTCTTTATATATAATTCCATTCTATGAAAGTAAGAGCACACATGCTGCTGGGAAATATAGCTCAGTGGTAGAGCATTTGAGCATCATGCATGATGTCTAGATCCAATCCCTTTTAGCAGGAGGAAAAATCCCCAAACCACCAAGTGAGACTGCATTGGTAATACTCTGGGTGGGTGAGACGGCTCAGCTGGTAAAGGTGCTTGCTGCCAAAACCTGATAAGGTGAGTTCGACCCCTGGAACCTACATGGTAGAAGGGGAGAACTAACCTCTGCAGCATGTCTTCTGACCTCCATATGCATGTGATAGCACAGTCAGACACACCCACAAAGTACATTTAATAGAAATTTTTAAATAGCACCAAGACCATGTATTCTGTTTTTCCTCTGCAGAGAAAGGCCAGGTACATGGATTAGAACATGTACATGTCCTACACACTGACCAGGTGATGGCTGTTGGCATGGATTCCAAGCACTCTGGCCATGTCCTGTGATGTGCAGGGCAGGTAGATGGCCATAAGCCTAAGGCCCCATACTTCCTAGTGAATCTGTTGTTTTCATATATTCAAAGGAAAAGAGAAAGAATGGAAGGAAAGTATGAATGACCAGTAGTCAAGCCTAGAAATCAGACCATCTTAGCAAATATGCTTTAGAGGAAGGTCAGAATGAATTTTCACAGGGCACTGGCTTCTAAAAAGAACCAGGAAGACTTTGGGTTTAGATGAACAGGTTAAGCTGTTGATGGCTGCAGGGTAACCCACTCTCCTCTAACCTTTGTTGAGTGTAGTCACTGTGACTCTTCAGTTGGGAAACTAGAAATGGGTGATCTCACCCACCAACACCTTAGTGTCCTCTTGACTCACATTCTTCTTTCTCCCTCTGAGAGGGGATGCTGGCTGGGTTCTGTGCATGGAGAAGCCTGTACGTGCCAAGAACTAAGTAGAACAGAATCTCAATCTTTCCCCTCATCTCAAGTGAGGGAGACACTCTAAAAAAAATTAGCACTATGTCAGTCAACATGCTAAGAGGCAGCAGTAACTGCACTCAGCGAGTTATTAACAACAATAGTAAAAATGACAGGAGATGAAGGGGGAGGAGATGTGTTAGGAATGCCTAGGAGGGAGCAGGAAGAAGGAGTTGGGGTGCGTACAATCAAGATGCATGATATACATGTATGAGATTGTAAAAAAAAATCATTAAAAGGTACTATTTTTTTTTTTCAAAAAGCTGTTGGGGCTGTAGATATGGGTCAGCAGTTCAGAACACTTGCTACACTTCCAGAAGTTCTGGACTTGATTCCCAGCACCCACACCTAGTAGCCCATAACTGCCTGTAAATCTATCTCCAGGGGGATCCAATGTTGTCCTTTGGCCTCCAAAGGCACCCAGATACAAGTGGCATACATACACACACACACACACACACACACACACACACACACACACACACAGAATGAGAGAGGGGGAATTTTTAATGAAAGCATAGCTTTTGAGTTACAAATTGTGATAGGTATCATAAAGTTAAACAACCTTGAACTGAGTATCTCAGTCGTACTTAATATCCATGACCATTCCTACAATTTGCTCTCTCTGAAAAACAGTGAAGATATGACATGAGGAATGGAAAGTATGTAGTCTCTGGTATTCCTAGACTTGTCTCTTCATCCATGTAAAAGAGAAATTGAGCAGAATTGACCTAAGAAGTTCAAATGCCTGCTTACCCCAATCATAAGATCTTTTCAATACTGCTTGCCTCTCTCAACCTCTCCCCACATCAAGAAGTTTCTGACACCTGTTTCTTTATCATTACTCTGATCTTATTTATCACTTAGGATCTCCCAAGTCCTCCAGCCCCACCAGGATCCAAGAGCTCCTAAGTATAGGATGGAACACTAAGAAATAAGAAGGACGTTTAGAAGTCACCCACCATTGTGGCCTTGAGTTCTAGAAATCACATTTTTTCCTCAACTGGAAGTTTGGGAAAGTGTGGAGGACCACACAACCACAGGTACATGCACACACATGCACCCTATACCAACAAAGCTTACATAAAACAGCCAGCTGGTGGTGGCGCATGCCTTTAATCCCAGCATTCGGGAGTCAGAGCCAGGCAGATCTCTGTGAGTTTGAGGCTAGCCTGTTCTACAGAGCGAGATCCAGGACAGGCACCAAAATTACACAGAGAAACCCTATCTCAAAAAACAAAAACAAACAAAAAAAATCAAAGAAAAAGCTTACATAAAACAATAATAGCTAATGTTTACTGTTCTAAGTACTTTGCCCACATTAGCTGATATCATCCACTCCCCAACCCTGTGAGGATAGCTCTATCACAAGTGAAGAAACCATGCCCCAAATGATAACTGATTCACCCAAGGTTGCATAATAAATCCCTAACACAACCAGGAAACAAGAGATCATGTAGCTCTAAAGCTCAAGGTTTCCATCTTTTTTTTTTTTTTTTTTTTTTTTTTTTTTTTTTTTGGTTTTTCGAGACAGGGTTTCTCTGTGTAGCTTTGCGCCTTTCCTGGAACTCACTTGGTAGCCCAGGCTGGCCTCGAACTCACAGAGATCTGCCTGGCTCTGCCTCCCGAGTGCTGGGATTAAAGGCGTGTGCCACCACCACCCGGCCGGTTTCCATCTTTTTATTTGCATTTGTAATTAAAATAAAATTACATCATCCCCTTCCTCTCCTCCCTCCAATTCCCCCATGTCCCCACTCCATCTCAATATCATGGCCTCCTTTTAATTATTATTGTTACACACATAACTATAAATATATAAAAACAACCTGCTGAGTCTGTTTAGTGTGGCTCATTTGTATATGTTTACAGGGCTGACCAGTTGGAACTGGACAAGCAATTAAGGAACTCATCCATAGTGAAGACTAATTTTCTCTCTCTCAGCAGTTGTTAATTGCCCACAGTGCTTTTTCTGGAGGCGGAGTCTTGTGAGACTTCCCCGACCATGTTATCATGTCTATTGATAATGTCATTGTTGAGATCTTGTTTAGGTAACCACATTGTTGTAGCTTCATGGATGTGACTTCCTGTCATTTCTAGGAGACACTATATCACAGCAGACTTCCTAGTCCTCTGACTCTTACAATATGACTGTCCCCTCTTCCTCAAGGTTCTTTGAAACTTAGATGTGGGGGTTGTGTTGTAGATGTCTGGGTCTTCATCTTTCACAGGCTCAGCCTTGCCCAATGCCATATAGGATTAGCGGGGGAAATGGCACCTCATCCAAGGCCTCCCCAATGGGTGATATCAGACCTCTTCCCTCTAACCAGGGACAAGGTAAGGAGCTCTAGCAAGCCCACAGTGAGGGCTGGAGGAAGGTGAAGCAGGATTTCCGTGCTGCCGTTCTGGCCCGGAAAGTAAGCCCTGCTGTTAATTTTATATCAAAGAAAACCATCAAGGATTTCCACATGGTTAATTTCCAACCATTCCCAGAGACTCTATCACTAACATGCACATGGCACTTCACAGCTTGTAATTCACTTTACACTCTCTTCATGATCCACAAGTTACTGAGATAACTAGGCTATTCTAGGCCCCATGTTGGTACTGAAGCCATAGCTTAGTAGGTAAGGACACTGAATGCTCTTGGAGATGGACCTGGGTTCAATTCCCAATACCCGAAGGTGGCTCACAGTGTTCTATTACTCCAGTTCAAGGGTTTTTGTCACCTTCTGGCCTCCATAGGCACCAGGTGTGTATGTGGTGGACAGATATACATGCAAGCAAAACATCCATATATACATTTTTTTCTTAAATCTCTAATCCCTATGTTACATAAGTGGAGACCTATATCTAGGGAACTTACCCAAGGTGACTGCTACTGGATGGTTTTGTTTTTTTTTTTTTTAGGATAAAAGCCAAAGGATTTTACAGTGCCGCATCAACCCAGAGACTTCATAAGAAGGGCGTCATGCCCAGGAAATTCTATAACTTGCTCCAAATCAAACCCACAAAAGAAGGACAATACACACACGCACACGCACACGCACACGCACACGCACACGCACACACACACACACACACACACACACACACACAACTCTAAGCCAAGTAGCAGCAAACCAAAACCAGTGTCACAGTGGTCCAAAGATGACACTCTGTGACAAGCTGGATTCAACCTAGATGCCAGAGGACCTAGCACAGAAAACACTGCAGATACCAGCTGTCATTGAAAGACAACGTTAAGACTGGCAAGACAGCTCGGGGAGTAAAATCACCTGTCTCCAAACCTGACAACCTGAGTTCCATTCCCTGATAGTGACTTCTGGTCTTCACAACCCACCCACATATTCAGTCACACACCAATAAGTTAACATGAAGTAAATACTTTTGTAAAGAACACAGGAAGCTGCGGAGATGGCTCAGCACACAGAGCACTTGCTGGTGATACAGATGACCTGAACTTGGATCTTAGCACCTACATCATGTGGCTCACACCTACTTAACACCAGTTCCAGGGGAAGCAAAATGGCCGCTGCAGGCACTGCTCACACACACACACACACACACACACACACACACACACACACACACTAAAAATGAGTCTTTAAAAAAATGAAAAGCATTTCTTCTCAGTAGTTCTATAAATAAATATAACAGTGAATGACTATTTGTATATACAAACAGTTAAACTCTTAGGTTTCATCAATCTAGCAAAAATATCCTCCAAATATATGAAGAAAACCTTCTTTTCTCACTTTTAAAAAAAATTATACATGAGTACTGTATTTACATCATTTCCACTTTTCTATCTCTACTCTCCACTCCTCCAATGACCCCACCCCCTCTCAACTTCATGACTTCATCCTGCGAAGCCCACTTAGTGTTGCTTGGGTGCACATTAATTTGGGGGTGACCACATGCAGGGGTGTCAACTCACAGCCCACAAGCCACATGTAATCAAGGGCAACTCTGAATTCAGGCCAACACCAAACCATAAACTTACTTAAAACATAAGGGTGTGTGTTTTTACAGTTTCTCAGTTTGTAACTCAATTTGTGTTTCTGGGACATGAATCTTGCAGAGGACAACACTGTGTCACAGTGACAAAGAGTTGGACTCAACTGCACTATTTGACAAGTTCACCATTATCACTTCAACTTTTTTCTCTGGATATCTCCTACCCCAGAACATTTCAAAAATGACCCATCATTTTAAAATAAAGTCTCTGAGTTGATTTTTGCTGTCAAAATGTCTTCATTTCACAATCCAACTTGTGCATGCCAGAATAATCAGGAGGCAAAGTCTGAAAATCATTGAATAAAACCAATATTTGTTCTACCTCCCTATTCTGCTTGAACTCAACTAATGTCGTGATAGAGAGGGGCAGGGGAAATGAGTGCATCCAAAAGGTCATTTAGCCAGGATGAATTGGGTTCATGAGTTAGAGCTGTAAATCATTAATTAAGACAAGGGCTCCCTTGATAATTAGCAAACAGAAATAATCAGCTGTAGAAAGTCAGCAGATACCAATCACTTCTATTTTCTTTAAACTACATTTCCTTGTTTATTGGAGATCATGACATGATGTGTGTGGAGGTCAGAAGACAATGCTGAGGGGTTAGTTCTTGACCTTCATAATAGGATCCCCAGGAACAGATCAAGTCCTCAAGTTTGGCAGCAAGTGTCTTTACCACTGAGCCACATCACGACCCACACCACTTTCAATATGACAAATAATGCTATAACATAGCTGTCCTGGGTAGCTTTAAGTGTCTATTTGGCCCAGTATAGAGTCACCTGAAGAAACAAGTGGCCATTGTGTCTGCCATCCACAGTGATTTTTCCAGGGGTTCTTCCCAGCCTAGGTCAGCCTCTGGTTCTTTAGTCTTCATTCATAATTTTCTCTAGAATCATGAGCGTCTTCCATTTGGCCAAATTGAGTCTTCACTTGCCCTGGGCTTGGATGCATCTGTGGGGGATACACAGCAAGATGACACTTGAACAAGACCAGCACAAAGAGAGATATAAGGCCAGGCATGAGGGTGCAAGCATTGAATCCCAGTACTCAGGTGGCAGAGACAAGAGGTTCTATGGGATTTCAAGGCCAGCCTGATCTACAGAGTGAGTTCCAGGACAGCCAGAACTACATAGAGAGATCCTCTCTCAAAAGGGGGCATGGTGGGAGACACTGGATATGTAACTCACTGCAAGATGTCTTCAGAGGAACCAGGAGCTTAGGGAAGGCACAGACCAGAGTATCTGAAGTGGCCTGAGAGTGTCAGGGGTCACCAGCATGTCCCTCCACATGCTCTACCATTGAATAGTAGTTCAGAAGATAAACAGAGATGGCATTCCAAGGCTGTGAGAACAGCCCAGTTTAATGACAACTGTTATCCTGGTTCATTTTGTGTTGATGTCACAAGTTATTTGAGACTGGTGACTTATTTATAAGGAGCAGACAGGATTGGTGACTGTCACCAAGATGTGATACTGACACAGGGTCAAGCACTCAGTAGAGCACAGAGGGAGGAGACAGACCACAAGGGAGAAGGAAAGGGACACCTGTGGGGAATGACAGAAGGACTTTCAAGTCGCCATTCCTCGGGAAAATAGCTGAAACTCCACTGGAGAAGAGGGACTGAGAAAGGAGAAGGAAGGAGACATCTGTGCATAATGACACAAGGGTATACGCACTGTGGCTCATGGGAGAAAATGGTGTCTGTTCTTCAAGATTGAGGGAGGAAAAACATAATGATTATCTGTCCATTTTACTTTTGCTTTTGGTTTGTTTAGGGAAACTTTCTGTAGTTGTTTTTTTTTGTTTTTATGTTTCATTGTTTTATTGTTGGGGTGTCTTGTTCTTGCGTATGTAGATGTGGGGTGCACGCTCACACAGGGTCACATATGTGTGGGTGTATGCCTGTGGAGGTCAGAAGATGCTGTTGGTTGTCTTTCTCCATAGCTCTCCACTTCATCTGGGGTCTCTCGATGAACCCAGAGCTCACTAGTCTAACTAGTCTTGGTAGCCAAGTTTGGCCCAGGGATCCTGTCTGGCTCTACCTAATGGCTGTCATGTCTGCACACTTTTTAGGGTGATTCTTGGACTCTGAATTTTGGAATCCACTTTTGCACACAAGTGCTTTATCCACTGACTCTAATTCCCCTTTGGCTGGCTGCGTGGGTTGTGGGGTTTGTTTTCATTTGCCAAGGTTCTAACACCAGGCACTTCATTAAATATTTTCTTGGAGTTTCCAGCTTTTAAAATAATATTATTTTTTGAAATTTTCATAAAGTGCGTCTTGATCATATCTATCTCCCACTTTATCCCTCCAGTGCCCTTCAAGACCTCACTCCAGAGAACAGAGCCCAGATGACCCATTCCCTCTCAAAGTCCACTCTGTTGCTTGGAGAGTTAAGGTTTCCAACATGTCAGTTACACATGAGTCACACACAAACCACAGCAATTTCAATGACACAGTATGTATGTCACTTCATGGTTGCAAAATAAAGCATCCGAATTTTAATTTTAGTTATGGCTAACATGAAAATAACCTAGTTACAACAAGCCAGGTTTTAGCAAAGAAAGAGTGTGTGTGTGTGTTCATATTGTGAGTGCACACATGTGCTGTGGATATCGCTATATATAAATAAACTCTGATTGGCCAATAGCCAGACAGGAAGTATAGGCGGGACTAACAGAGAAGAGAATTGAGGGAACAGGAAGGGAAGAGGAGACTGGCTGGAGCCGCCGCCAGGACAAGGAAGATGTAAGGTACCAGTAAGCCATGAGCCATGAGGCAAAGTAAAGATTAATAGAAATGGGCTAAATATAAGAGTAAGAGCTAGACAATGACAGGCCTAAGCTAATGGCCAAGCAGTTTAAATAATGTAAGAGTTTGTGTGTTTATTTTATAAATGGGCTCTGGGACTGGCGGGACTTGGTGGCGGGAGCTGGAGAGAATTTCTCCAGCTACACACATGTAACATACATATTCAGGTGTATGTGCATATATGAGAGTGTGTGTATGGAGACCAGAGGACAACATCAGACATCTATCTTTTTCTTTTTTTTTTTTTTTTCTTTTTCTTTTGTTTGGAGACAGAGCTCTGGCTGTCCTGGAACTCTATCAGTAGATCAGGCTGACCTGGAATTCATCAAGCAGGTGAGACTGGCTAGCCAGTGAGTCGCAGAGATCTGCTTGTACCTATCCTAGTTCTGGGATTCCAAGCAGATGCCACTGTGGTGGATAGCTTTACATCAGCTTGAAACAAGCTAAAGTCATCTGAAGGAGGGAATCTCAATTTAAAAATGCCTTCATGAGACTGGGTTGCAGGCAAGCCTGTAAGGCACTTTCTTAATTAGTCATTGATGGGGTAGGAGTGTGGATGTCAGTAGTCTAATTAGGAAACGGATGCTATAATGTTTACACCTTTCTCTTCCAAATGTATGGTCCCTGGCCTGTGACCTGTTGTGGGCTTGGGAGCTCCATCCATGAACCTGGCCATTCCACCTTTTACTAAGGAAGAATGTGAACTGGCTTGATACTTAACCCCAGTGAAACAAGTTCAGTAGTAATTCAGAGAGGACAAAGTTATAGAGTAACATGAGATTGCCTAATGAATTTTCTTTATCAGCAAGAAGAGATAGGGAGGCTAAAGAGATGGCTCAGCAGTTGAGAGCACTAGCCATTCTTGCAGAGGATCTGATGTGGCTCCCAGAGCCCACAGTGTTAGCTTACAACCATATGTAACTCCAGGTCCAGGGGACCAATGCCCTCTTCTGACATCTGGCAATTCTGAGCACAGACATGATGCACTTATGTAGAGGTAAAATGTTTATCCATGTTTTGTTTTGTTTTTGAGGCAGGGTTTCTCTGTGTAGCTCTGGCTGTCCTGGAACTCTATCAGTAGATCAGGCTGACCTTGAACTAAAAAATCCATCTGCCTCTGTCTCCAGTGTGCCAAGACTAAAGGCATGAGCCACCACTGTCTAGCTTTTTTTAAATATAAAAGATTAAATTGAGGAAAAGGATGAGACATAACCAAATTAACTCCTCCTTAGGCCCACAGGTGCTCAGGAAAGTCCACACCTCACAGCCTCTTCAGCAGTGGCTGCAGACCCAGATTGAGGAGCTGAGTTAATTCCTGCTTAGGTCCACAGATGCATGGAAGGTTCAGAGGGGGCTGTGTCTCCAGAAGTTCCAGTGGTAGCTGAGGAACCAGGATGGGGACCATATCTGACTCTGTAAGGTCCACGGGTGTGAAGAGTGGGAAAGCTGCAGACCCAGGCAAGTGTCAACAATGCAGAACTGAAATCACATCCTTCATTCTATTGACCACCATGAAATAAAACTGGATATTGATAACCACAGAAACTACAAAAAGCACACAAGCTTATGGAAACTAAACAGCACATTACTGAAATGTAATTGGGCCAAAGAAGAAATCAAGAAGGAAAATGTAAAATTTCTAGAAATGAATGAAAATGAAAACACAACATACCCAAATCTGTGGAACACAATGAAGGCATCCCATGAGAAAGGCTTATAAGGTTAAGTGCCTATATCAATACACTGAAGAGAGTTGATAGTAATAAGTTAATGATGCACTTGAAGTCTTTGGAAAATAAGAACAAACAGTAACTAAGAATCGAAAGCAGTAAACAGAAATAGATAATCAACATTGGAACTAACAAACACTAGGTGGAGATGGGGAACCCCATAGAGCAGGGGAAGGAAGGACTGTAGATGCCAGAGGACATAAGGACATGGCCTAAGGGTCAACTAAGGGCTTATAGGGGCTCAGAGAAACTGAAGAGACAAACATGGACCCTGTATGGATCTGAGCTAGGTTCTCTGCATATATGTGATGGTTGTGTAGCTTGGTGTTTTGGGGGGACTCCCAACAGTGGGAGTGAGGGATATCTCACTCTTTTGCCTGTGCTTTGGACCCTTTTCCTCCTTCTGGGTTGCCTCATCTAGCCTTGATATGAGGGTTGGTGCCTAGTCTCTTTTGTTTGTTTTTGTTTGTTTTTTCAAGACAGGGTTTCTGTGTGTAACAGCCCAGCTGTACTGGAACTAGCTCTGTAGACCAGGCTGGCCTCAAACTCACAGAGATCACTGGCCTCTGCCTCCCGAGCACTGGGATTAAAGATGTATGCTACCACCACCAGGATGTTTTGTTTTGTTTTGTTTTGTTATTTTTATTTTGGTACCCAGTCCTATTGTAACTTGTTATGCCATGTTTGATTGATACCCCTGGGAGGCCTGATTATGTTTTGAAGGGAAATGGAGGAGGTGTGGATCTGGGGCAGAAAGGAGATGGGGGAGGGATTGAGAGGAGTGGAGGGAGGGGAAACTGCAAGCAGGATGTAATGTATGAGAGAAGAATAAAAAATTTGGGGGTGAAATTAATGAAATAGGAAGACATATGCACAACTAGAAGTTTAGAGCAGAAAGTTCCTAATAGTCAAGCTTGTTTGCAGGGTCACACCCTAACTGTCGTGCTAAAAATCTCATCCAGTGACTGAGGGAACCGGATGCAGAGATCCACGGCCAGGCCCCAAGTGGAGCTCCAGGAGTCCAACTGGTGAGAAAGAGAAGGATTTGTATGAGCGAGAATTGTTGAGACTAAAATTCATAACATTTTATGAATAAGAAAAGTATTATTTAAAATTCTAGTTGTCAATCAAGCAGTTGAGGCTTCCATAGTTCAGATGTTGTAATGTTCACTAGGATCCTCAACCAATATCTGAAATAAATTGCTCACTCTGTAAACCTTGTGGCTAACCTCTAGGATAGTCTTACCATTGTATTTTACTTCTTTGCCATCAGCAAGCGTAGTGTTGATGTCATCAAGGCAAGAAAATCGACATATATCAAATTGATTTAAATGTAAAAGCAAATGAAAAATGCATGGGTTTTTTTTGTCCCTATCTAACTTGTATACTCTTACTTATAGAGACCAATAGTCACCTGTGGTGACTGAGGCAGAGGATTGATTCATCCCTAAGTAGCAGAATCTGTAAAAATCACATGTATGCATTTGGGTTAGAAACATGCTTTTGTACTTCTACCTGAATAAAGGTGTGTTCAACGCTCCTAGACTCTTGTTTTGAACTGAGCCTAGTGGCTCCGGCCGGAAGCAGTGGGCAACTTGGAATTCCTCACCTTCCTGCCTGCAGCAGACTCCTCTGTGAGACTCATAAGAAGTGAGTCTCTATAGAGACCAGCAGAGACAACAGATCTCTGAAACTGGAATTATAGGTAATTTTGGGCCACCACATGGGTGCTGAGAATCAAAATCCTGCTCTCTGCAAGAGCAGCCAATGTTCTTAACCACAGAACAGCTTTCTAGCACCTGGAGTGAGTGTTGATCCAGTTGGGATGCTTCAGGACATAAAATACAAGCAAATAATTCGTGATTACTAAGAATGTTTTTGTAGGTAAAGCAAATTTTAAAAGAATGCCAAAATAGTTTTTGAAGTAACTTGTCTGTTCAAGTAGACATTTAGTTGGTATAATGACAGTGTGAGTTTCTATTAAGTCTTTGGTCTTTGGGGAGGGAGAGAAGAAATCTTAGCTGGACACTTGACTCATTTGTTTTCATTTACTGCATGCACACTCTTATATTCACATTCAAGCTTGCTTTTCACCACAGTTGTGCAAGAAAGCTGGGCTGTTACAGATTCACGGAAGTGCAAAGAGATTGAAGATCTTAGGGTCTCACAGCAAGTTAATGTCTCAGGGTGTGATATGGCTGACTCCCAGACCACAGGGTTTTCTTGGAAGCTTTGCCTGTGGTATCTCTAGTGATTCAATATTGTTAGCTCCAGCTGATCCAAAGGCTTCCAGAGCTGATGTGAGAAGAGAGTATCTTAAGTAATTTTTTAAAGAAAGTGGTTGGTAGACTTAAGATAATTTTGACACAATGGATTACCAGTCACCTCCCCACCCCAAACACACAATTTCCTTTCTCCTGACCAAACGTCCCTGCCCCATCATCAGTTTCTCTTGTTCATTTCTCAGCTTTTCAAATTTGTTCTTAGCTTTTTTTTTTCTGTTGGCCAAAACTAGCTGATGGACATAGAACTCTTGACCTGGAGCAAAATAGGTAAGCAAGCTTGATTCCTGTGCACATGAAAGAAAGACTTGTAGGGAGCCATGAAAGAGTGTGTTGAATGAAAAGGGTAGAATGTCCAAACCTTATAAATGAATGTCTTGGTTAGTGTTCTGTCACTGAAGAGACACCATGACCAAGGCAACTAATTTAGAGAAGGAAGCATTTAATTAGAGGCTTGCTTACGGTTTCAGAGGGTGATTCCATGATCTTCTTGGTGGGGAATGTGGCTGCAGGTGGGCCAGACATGGTGTTAGAGCACTAGCTGAGACCTTTTATCCTGATCTACAGGCAGGAGGCAGTGGAATTGAGCTAATTTAAATGTCATGGGCTATTGAAACCTCAAAGTCCACCCCCAGTGAGACATCTCCTTTAAAACTGTCTCAGCTAATCCTTCCTAAACAGTGTACCAACGGGGCAACCAAACATTCAAATAAATAAGCTCTATGGAGCCATTCTCATTCAAACTACCACAATGAGAATGAACTTTTCTTAAAAAGATAAAGTCTCTGGGAGGCTGGAGAGATCACTCAGTGGTTAAGAGCACTTGGGTGTTCTAGAAGTCCTGAGTTTAATTCCCAGCAACAACGTGGTGACTCACAACTATCTGTAATGGGATCTGATTCCCTCTTTTGGTGTGCACGAAGACATACATGAGTAAAAATACATGAGTAAATAAGTCTTTAAAAAAAAAACACCACAAGGTCTCACTATACTGTCCTGACTGGCCTGGAACTCTGACATACCCACCTTCCTGTCTCCCAAGTGGTGGGATTAAGGCAGAATTCTTTTGTGCTGTTGAGTATTTTACTTGCATGATGGCTGTGCATCATGTGATGCAATGCTTGTGGAGGCCAGAAGAGGGTGCTGAAGCCCTTTGAACTGGAGTTGAGTCAATTGTGAGCTGCCCTGTGGGTGTTGGGAATTGAACTTCCTCTGGGAAGGCAGCAAATGCTCTTGTGCGCTAAGCCATCTCTCCAGCCCTTGTTACAAACTTTTAAAGTTTATTTTAAAATATATTGTTTATTCCTTGAGAATTTCATACATGTATACAATGTTTTGACAACAGGACCATTTTGTAAGACAGCAGTAACGGATTCTTGGGCCTACGATCTCCCCTGCTGTGACCAGGTTTCAGTAGTAGGTATGAATTCATGTGAAGTAGCCTCAAATCCAACCAGAAAGTGGCAAGAGTGTGGCATTTGAAGGTGCTGAATAAGGGAATTCTATAGAGGGGGAAAAAAATCCTAGGAAGTAGATGTGAACAACTGAACGCACCAAGTCTCAAATGGCATTGAATCCAGGCTTCTTCAGGCAAATGCTCTGCCCTTGTTACATTTCCAGTCCCACCTAGGTTTATGGAAGTTAAAAGGATGCCCTAGATAGTCACTTCAGCAAAGTGTAATGACATTCCCACATCTGAAAATAAGGCTCCATCCATCCATCTTATCTAGTTGCCTGGTGTATAACATCAGTGCTAGCCAATGTCGGCAGTTAACCTAATCAAGTGAATTAATCCAAGGAATAAAGAGAACTGCAGGTTATTAATGCAGTGCTTTGATGTAGACATACATGGGCTTAGCTCACCTCTATTAAAGTGTCACTTTTAAGATTTTTATATAACTTGCCTGTGCAATAAAAGCACAGTGAAAGATAAATGTAAAGGGTACCAGCCACATAGTAAGAGCTCAAAAAGTTCATGGGGGCCAGTAAGATGGATGCCAGCTGCCAAGTCTGATGACCCTAGTTCCCTCCCTGGCCCCCCACATTCTTGCTGTGCACAGGCATACTCAAGTACAATTTTTTAAAAAGTAATTCATTTTTTAAAAAAAGAAGTGGGGAGGGGGCTTAGGAGATGGCTCAGTGTATTAAGGGCACTTGCTGTTCTTCCAGAGAACCCAGGCTCAGTTCCCAGCACTCACAGGGTGGCTCATGACTGCTGAGTATCTGACGCCCTCTCCTGACCTCCATGGGCACTGCAAACATGTGGTGCACAGACGTACCTGCTGGCAAAACACCTCACACATAAATTTTTTTAAAAAATGAAATCTTTGTTGTCTGTTTTTGCTTTTCCTAGACAGGGTCTCACTATGCAGCTCTGGCTGTCCTTAAAACTCACTCTGTAGACCAGACTGGCCTTGAGCTTCCAGAGATATACCTATCTCTGCCTCTCAAGTGCTGGGATTAAAGGTGTGGGCCTCCAGAAAGCCAGGACCTGAGTTTAAATCCCAGCACCTGTGTGTCAGGTGGCTCACAACTTCAGGTTAACTCCAGCTCTGGGGTGTTTGACAGTCTGTGGGTACCTGCATGCATGTAAGTACACACACACACACACACACACACACACACACACACACACACACGAATATATTTTAAAACCTCCATAAATTAGGCCAGCAGTATGATTCAGTGTAAAGATGCTTGCTGCAAAAGCCTGATGACTTAATTTCTAACCCCAGAAACCACAGAAAAGTGTAAGGAGAGAACCACCCTCACCAAGGTGTCCTCTGGCCTCAGCATGTCTGTTGTGGTATATTTGCTCTCCACACACACATAAGTAAAATATAAAATTAAATTCCCCCAAAGTTAATATAAACACAGGTACGAAGACCAATTCACAGAAGTTAAAGAAAAAAAAATGAACGAACGAACATTTAGCTGTGAAAACTTGAATTGTCTAGGGGATGGAGGTCCTGAATTTGGAGACCTGACTAAAGAATTGTAGGAACTGTTTCCTGTTGGAGTCACCAAACTGGCATCTGTCTCAACGTGTGTGTCCTCCCTTGAGAATTAGAGCCAATGATTAATCTGAGACTACAATAGTTTTTAAAATGAACAAAACAAATACAAAAATAATGAGCATGGGAATTTAATTTAATTCACTCTTTACTTGGAAAGGACAAGCCCTTTATATTTCGCCCACGTTTGTAAACTGGCAGCGAGCTGTAAAGGATAAGCTGCCTCTTTTGCTCGTGTTACAAATACGCAGTCTCCCACTGCCCTTCATTAGTCTCATTAGATGCCTGGGCTCTGGTGTGAGGTGCAGGGTGCATCCCCTGCCTTTGTGTGCTGCTTTGTCCTGGCTTGTAGAAGAGTAAAAGAGGTGCATGGGGACTAGTGACCGGTCAGCTTGAGTGTCCCACGAATGGCAGCCGCTGTTTCTGAATAAAATATTAATATGAACAATTCACCTTTTCCCTCGCTTTTTCCTCCCCTGCTTCATCACTACCAAGTAGGATTTCTAGTTTGCTCTAGGGCTTTTTTTCCTGTTTCACTCAATGGAACTCCTTCTGCAGGCCTTGGGAGGGGCTGGGTGAAGAACAACTGGATGGAAGTCAGCCTGCAGGGGTCACTTGGCTTTGTGTTCGCCTAGGTAGGTGACTACAAGGCTGAGGAATTTAGGGGAGGACTGTTGGGCACACTTGAGGCCATGACGATGAGGAAGTCTGCACACCAGACTCCAGGTCCAGTGAAGCGAAGATGAGCAGGTGTAGAAGTCCATGGGTGATGACCATGGACATCCAAAACATCCCATTCTGGATCTGGCACCTTGAAGACCCTCCATCAAGTTAGACCCCCAGCCAGCACCTTGACAAACCTCCATCGAGTTAGATCCCCAGCCACCTAGATGGAACCTGGGAGTGCAAGCAGATTTTTGTCACATGCTCAGTGGCCCAGGTCCTGACAGTGATGGAGACTGAGCATTGTCTGCCAGGAGCTGGGTCTGAGCGGTGCTCGCCCTGAGGGAGGACTCCTGGAGGCAGGGGGTGGGGCCTCCCCGGCCCTGTCCTGTCTCTTGGTCGCTGGTGTCTGGTCCTGTTTGGTTGTATCCCACTGGGAGTAAGCAAAGTTGTTATTGTTGTTGTTTCTTTTCTGACAAAGAGCTTTTGAAGGCCCCTTGGTGAGTGGGTTGGGAGCAACCCTCCCCCCAGCATCCTCCCCACCTTTACACAGTTTTCTGAAGTGACTGCACACCTATTGTGTGTGTGTGTGTGTGTGTGTGTGTGTGTGTGTGTGTGTGTTAATTTGAGACAGGGTCTTACTGTGCAGACAACAGTGAACAGTGGCCTGGAATTTGCTTTGTAACTCAGGACAGCCAGAAACTCATGAAACTCCTATTTTAGCTCTTGACTCCTGGCTTCCTTAAGTTTGCACAGGCCATACCCAGTTCTTCTTCTTCTTCTTCTTCTTCTTCTTCTTCTTCTTCTTCTTCTTCTTCTTCTTCTTCTTCTTCTTCTTCTTCTTCTTCTTCCTCCTCCTCCTCCTCCTCTTCTTCTTCTTCTTCTTCTTCTTCTTCTTCTTCTTCTTCTTCTTCTTCTTCTTCTTTTTAATTGAAAAAAATTTTTTATTCATTTTACATACCAACCACAGATCCCCCTCTCATTCCTCCTCCCCTGCCCCCAGACCCACTCATCCTCCCCTAATCCAAAAGGGTAAGTCCTCTCATGGGGGAATAGCAAAGTCTGGTACATTCAGTTGAGGCAGAACCAAGACCCCCCTCCCCCAAGGCATACCTAGTTCTTGAGCTTTGTTCTGAAGAACTTTTACAGGAAATCTAGGCTTTGGATCAGTATCTTCGAAGCTGGGTCCAGCCCATGGAGAGCCTCGTGAATGATGTCATCCCAGTCTATGTGTCCACCCCCAGAGTGGGAGCCTCACCAGACCAAAGATGAGAAGCTGACCCAACTGGTTTATCTTTGTGGTTTAGTTATCTGCTCTTCCATCCAGGGGAGATTTCACCCACACTCCCGAGCTCCACAATTGAGATTATAGCAGACCTTTATCACAGACTTTCAGTGAACTGCTGTACCTCTGGTGTTTGTGAGAGCAAATCTTTGTACAGTTTATGGGTTTAACCGCTATTCCCTTGTAGAAACACCTTCACAAACACACCCGGAAGTGACAGTGTACTGACTATCTGTGCATCCCCTAGTCCAGTGAGGATAACACATGAAATCAGCAGTCACATTTTCCTAAAGACAAGTACGTATTTATTTTGTGTTTAGGTGAGGAAAAACATGGAAAACAACTTTTTAGGTCATGCTGGTTTTGAACACGGAGATCGGCATCTGCCTCTTGAGTGCTGGGTCATGCACCTCTACACCTGGTGTTTCTTATTTAATTTTCAAGATTTGACATCAGAGAAAGCTGTGGTTCAAATCAGACTCACAAAAATCGCATCCTAACCTGAGACAAAATTTCACTTCTATGTAATTGTCAAGAAAAAAGCATTTGAGCAGGGTCCCATATAACTGATTAAAATTAATTTTTCAAGCCTCCTGTCATTTTTGAGTACTTACTGTAAATATTTTAGTCATTAGGGAGGTTGTAAGGTCTGGAGACAGCTCAGTTCTTGAGAGTGCTGGCCTCTTCAGGAGAGATGCTGAATTCGATCCCAGCACAGCATAAACTGCATGATGGTTTAGGCCTGCGATCTCAGCACTAGGAAGGTAAAGAGAGGCAAGAGGACCAGAAATTTAGGGTCAGTCTTGGATACATAGTGGGTTCAAAGCCAGCCTGGGCTACATGAGACCTTGTCTTAAAACTAAAAGCAGCACTGGCCAGATGGTCCAGTGGGTAAAGGCACTTGCTGCCAAAGCTGAAAACCTGTGTTCCATCCCTGAGACCCTGTGGTGGAGGGAAAAATTAAACTTCCCCAGACTGTCCTCTGACCTTCCCATGAGTGCTGTGGCAGTTGTGTACATGCACTCACACACATGACATACACACTTCATACACTCACACACGTTTTTTTAAAAAAAAATCAGATCTGAGGCTGGGGAGAGGGTTCAGTGGGTAAAGTGCTTGCTGCTGAAGTCTGAGGACCTGCTCAGGCCTGATCCTCATCACCCGCATGAAAACCAGGTGCAGTGATGCACCTGGAGCTCACTGCTCAGCCACTCCGGCAGAAATGCTGAGCTCCATATTCAGTGAGAGGCTTTGCCTCAAAAAATAAGATGGAGCCAGGTGTGGTGGTGCACACCTTTAATCCCAGTGCTGAGAAGGCAGACCCAGGTGAAACTCGGAGTTTCTGGCCAGCCTGGTCTCCGT
Source organism: Peromyscus eremicus (assembly GCF_949786415.1). Classification (NCBI taxonomy): domain Eukaryota; kingdom Metazoa; phylum Chordata; class Mammalia; order Rodentia; family Cricetidae; genus Peromyscus; species Peromyscus eremicus. The sequence continues at coordinate 35,934,859 of NC_081438.1, read as the reverse complement.
GATGCGAGAGATTCTGTTCAAATGGTGCTGATGCCGATCATCATCATCATCATCAAGGAAGACACCTGCATGGGTGCATGCACTCCCTCCCACATGCGCACACAGGTGGCATGCATACACACATGGCATGCATACACCACACACAAACACCCAGAGTAAATCAATACAGAAGAAAAGACCATCCTGCTTATTCTGCCCTGTGTCTGTGGTGTGAAGTCCTGGCTTCTTAGGTGATCCTAGCTCCCTGGTCACTGAAGTGTAGCTCACTTATGCCACCTGGGTCACAGCTAATCTCCTTGGCCAGAGTGGAATAAAATGTGTGACCCCAGCTGAGCCAATCAGAATGTTTCCCTGGGAGATTCTGAAGGGTGTGGGGGTGAGGAAGAAATTCTTTTTCTTAGAGTGGCTTAGTGTTAGGGCATGAGTCTGGAGGCTGATGACATTCAGGGAGTGGAGGCCCAAAAGCGAATCGAGAACCCTTCTGGGCTCTGTGGGGAGAGATGTGCATAGGTCTCTGTGGCCTGGCTCCCCTCAGCCACGTCAGTGAAGCACTCCATTGCCTGTCCACTCCCAAACTGAGTCTGATGCACTGCTGAGTCCTGCCATGTGCTTCTGACACACAGATCATCCCATCGATTATGGTCCATCACACCACCTCTTCTTATTGTTCTTTAAATGTGACCTGACTGGTGGGGATGGGGAGGCACCCATCCAGATTCTGCCTCAATTTTTGTTTTTATAAGATTATTATTTTAAATTATGTATAGCTGAGTATGTGCATGTAAGTGAAGGTACCTATGGAGGCCGGAGGCATCAGATCCTCTTGGAGATGGAGTTATAGGCAGTTGTGAGCTGTCTATCATGAGGGCTTGGAATCCAACTTTCAGGATCTCTGCAAGTAGATTAAGCTGTCTCTCTAGTCCTGTAGCTTTTTTTTTTTTTTTTTGAGATGGGATCTCATATAGTCCAGGTTGGCCTAAAACTACGTAGCAGTAGGTGACCTTGAATGTCTTATCCTTCTGTCTTTACCTCCTGAGGATTAGTGTATTTGCAGCCTTGCTTGGGTTATGAGGTACTAGGGATTGAACCCAGGGCCTTATACATACCAGGTAAGCCTTTTTCCAAATGAGCTCCATCTTGAGCTCTGTGATCCTGGCATTTTAAAATCATGTGTTATACTGGGTGTGGTGGTGCATGCCTTTGCTCCCAGCACTCAAGAGATAGAGAAAGATGGGTCTCTGTGAGTTCAACATAGTGGTCTATGTGGTCTACATAGTGAGTTCCAGGCCCTCCTAGGCTATAGAGAAAACCCTGCCACAAAAAAACCTCAAAACCTTATGAGTTACTTATGGAGATTGTGGTGGTTTGAATAAGAATGGTCTCCATGGGTTCATGTATTTGAATGCTTAGTTGCTAGGAAGTGGTACTATTTGAAAGGATTAGAAGGATTGGGAGGTGTGGCCTTGTTGGAGGAAGTGTGTCACTGGGTTTGGACTTTGAGGTTTTAAAATGCCACATCAGGTCTAGGCTCACTCTCTCTTCTTATGGATCAGGATGTAGCTCTCCACTACTTCTCCAGCACCATGCCTGCCATGCTAAAGAACTAAGTCTCTGAAACTGAAAGGATACCCCCAACTAAATAAATGCTTTTTTTAAAAAAAGAATTGTCTTCTCATGGTGTCTATTCATACCAATAGAACAATGATTAAGGCAGAGAGGAGCAAAATCATGTTCTATGCAAGAAAATGGATGGAACTGGAGAGCATTTGATACAAAATAAGCCAGATTCCAGAAGAGGTATGGAGTTGTTTCTCTGATCTGTGGGAAAGAGATGTGAAGAAAAGACAACATGAACGTAGAAGAGAGTATTTGGGCAGTTCAGGGACCAATAGAAGGGAGGAAGGAGACAGTAGCTGGGCAGTGGTGGCACATGCTTTAATCCCAGCTGTTGGTAGGCAGGTGGATCTCAGTGGGTTTGCGGCCAGCCTGGTCTACAGGGCAAGTTCCAGGACAGCCAGGGCTACAGAGAGAAACCCTGACTCAAAGAAATAAGAAAAAGAAAACAAAACAACAACAAAAAAGAGGGTGACATAAAGTAAGAATTGTCAAAGCACATTGTACACATGTATGATAATGTCATAAGGAGACCCATTTTAGACAGTTAATATGCTCTAATAAAAAACACTGGCCTGGCAAGATGGTTCAGTGGATAAAGACACTTGCTGCCAGGCCTGACAACCTTAGTTTGATCCCGGGAACCCACACTGTGGAAGGAGAGAATCAAATTCTGTAAGTTGTCCTCCACATGTGCTTCCTGACATGGCACACACACACACACACACACACACACACACACACACACACACTCACATACAGTTGTATACACGTACACTTTGTGTCTCTGTCTCTCTCTTTCTGTCTCTCTCTCCTCTCTGTCTCTGTCTCTGTCTCTGTCTCTGTCTCTCTCTCTCTCTCTCTCTCTCTCTCTCTCACACACACACACACACACACACACACACACACACACAATGTAAGAATTTTAAAAAACAAAGAATATGGTTTGGACCTGTTAGCTCAAGCCTGTAATCCCATTTAGTTGAGAGGCAGAAGTAGAAGGGTCCCAAGTTCACAGTTTGCCTGGGTGACTTTTTGTCGCTGTGTCCAGAAATGAGGAAAAAGAGAGAGAGAGAGAGAGAGAGAGAGAGAGAGAGAGAGAGAGAGAGAGAGAGAGAGAGAGAGAGAAAGAGAGAGAGAGAGAGAGAGAGAGAGAAGAATGGGAAAAGGCTAAAGGCATTCACAAGGCCCTAGGCTGTAACCACCATACCACAAAGAAGAAAATGAAAGAATACAGTATACAGTAACGAACCAAAACATTTTAGAATGCTAAATGCATCCATTCACTGATGAGTACAATCAGATAAAGAAGCCTGTACATATACAGCCCATCAAGGTGGTCATGAGGATAACATCAGCCTGCCCCGTCCCAGGACTGGAAGCTCTTGCTTTCAACCAGAGCCCAGTTTGAAAGGGTTAAAACTACTCACAGAGGTGGTGTTGATGTACTGGTCAGACAGTCTTCTGGGAAAGCAGGTGTCTGCTGCATGTGGGCCATGGAGGCCTGCGTGGGACCTGAGGGATGGGAGTAGACATCCCAAGTCATGTCGGATATGCCTCCTTCCCCATGTCTGCTTGGGGACTTTTCTAGGTATTCCATTCAACCCTTCCTGCCACCCAACAGAAAGGGTTCCTACTGTTTATTTTCCCTAAAAAGCTTCTATTTGTTTATTTGTTTGTCTGTTTATTTATATATTTATATTCTTATGTGTGTGTGTTCGTTCCTGTGAGTGTTCTCACTCACCCTGTGTCAAGTACATATGTGGAGGTCAGAGGACAATTTGTGGGAGTCAGTTCTCTCCTTTCACCTTGTTGGTCCTACGGCTCCAACTCAGGTCAAACTCGAGTCCTCAGACTTGAGAGCAAAAGCTGTTACCTGCTGAGCCATCTTACAGGCTCAATACTTATTTTTCTTTTACAGACAAGGAACTGAGACCCAGAAAGAGTTCACTTACCCATGGTCACCCTGCAGGTCATGGCAGCTGGAATTCGAATGCAGCAGATCTGACTTTTGGTGACTCTGAACAAAACACCAGAGGTTGGGTTCCCCTTGCAGTATAGGTGAGCAGCCAGGTGTTGGATGCATTGGCAAGAAGGAATGCTGAGTCTGCATCCTTGCTAAGGTGGAGAAGCAGGGGCCTGGAGTGCTTTACATCATATGGTCATAGCCTTGGCCTGTCTGAACAGCCCGTGCTGGAGGCCTTAGCTTAGGTATTCCAATGGCAGCAACAGGTCCGCAGCCCAGGTCCAAACCCACAGATGGCTGGCCCCAGAGAACTTACCTGGAGAGAGATGTTACCCAAGAGAGACCCTAATGTTACCCCAAGCAAAGGGCCAGAAAGACCAACATGGGACAGAGGGGTTGGCTCCCAAGGTGGGTGCAAAGAGGTCATGAAGAAGCCCCTTGCCCAGCCACCAGCCCTATGCTAAACATCATCTGGGATCAGTGGTGTGTCCTCAATGGAGTTAAGGTGTTCAGTGACTGTGTTAAGGTTTATCTTGAGTTCTAGAAACCATCCTTGTGTCTTTGGGGCCATAGAAAATGACAGTCCCACCAACCAGAGGGCAGGAAAGATCTTCAGAGCTCTGAGCAGCCCTGTGTCAGTTCACTGACCCAGGCCCTTATCACTGGGCACAGACAGGCTGGGGAAATGGCACACAAAGTAGGACCGTGGGTCACTCCAAGCTTTGTGCCCTGTGCCCTATTGATATTATCTTTCTCCTAATAGTTAAGAGTCGAAATAGCTAATAAGAATCCTTCCTGTCTGTTTTCATCCATTGGCTCTCACCTGGGGTGACCCAGTACGAGGACGTGCACTGTTGGTTTTTGTTAAGGTAATGAACAATGGTCATCATCCAGGAAGGCTGTGTGGAGTGATCTGACCAAGCCGTAGTCTTCAGGAGAGGTGGGGATTTGGGTAGTAGAGGGGGAAGCCTTGGATAAGAACCCAGCATAAAGATTGGAGTACTGAGAGATGACCAGGGTGTTCCATGTGTGCAGAGAGGCACATGGCCTGGGAACAGGAAGGGTGGATGCTTAGAGGATTTTATGAAAGGAAGGGCAGGTTCATGGGATGAGATGGATGGGGATGGGGATGGGGAGGAGAGGGGAGCATAAACCCAAGGCTGGAGCCGGGCGGACAAAAGGACAGCATCAGGGAAGCTTTGAGGTTGTGTTCAGATGGCTGAGGTTGGGGTGGACCCGTACGGGCCGGCTATCAAATGAGATGACCAAAGGTATTAGGACAGGGCCAAGACGTGGATTACAAGTCCGTCCAGTTGAGCTTTAGAGTTAGACTCCACAGGCTCTGGACCAGCCCACTTTATCCCTGTGGAGCAGGGGAAACTGAGGCCCTGAGGTCGAGTCTGGGCTGGAGAGGAGACGGAAGAGGAAAGTGGGGGAGGCAGAGAGGATCCAGGTGGGAAGGGGAAAGTATACTAGAACATTCTGAGGAAAGTGCTTGTCCATCCACGCACAGTGATTAGCAGATCTGGATGTGGGGTGCGGAAGGGCCACATCCCAGGACCCCCACCTCCAGGTCCACAGAGGTCAAAGGTATCCCTTGCTCCTGGCTGTAGGGAGGGTTTGCACTGAAGTGGTAGATGGGCCTCTGTGCCTGGCACTGAGGGTAGGTATTTGGAAAGACCTGGGGAGATAAAATGGGAGCACCCTCTTTCTCACAGCCTCATCTTCCACGTGGTGTTTACAAACCATGGTGCTGTCAAACATCGCCCTGGGTCAGCAGGACTCTCCAGGCCTGCCTTTGAGTCTTTGAGGGAATACCCGCCCCCATCTTCCTCATCATTTTCCTCTCTCACCTAGTTCTCTCAGTTTCAACACTGCCAGGTGACCTGGTTCGCCACAGTGCCCTCTGGAGACTCTGCAACCAGGCCAGCCTTCCTTGCTGAATGCCAGGCTCGGGGGCAGCCTGCTTGTCTTATCCTGTCACTGGAGGAGAACTCCTGCCCGGGCTCTGCACAGAGGAAAAAAAAAGGATTAGTTGATGAAATGTGCCAGAAGCTGTGAATATCTGCCTGCACCGCCGCCGCCGCCGCCGCCGCCGCCGCCAGTTGAATTTTAGACTCCCCCCCCCCTCCACCCCTGCTCATGTTTTAGTAAAAGACAGATGGGTCCTGCCCACCTGAACTCCAGCTTCCTCTGGACGAAGGGCCAGGCCCTAGGTAAGGGCACCTGAGACCTCATTGTCCTGTCTCCCCCAAGTCCTCCCGTTGCAACCAAAAGGCAAACAGTTGACACGGCAGGAGGAGGTGGAAATGTCCTGCTGGCAACAGAGCTGAAGACTTACAGTGGCAGCACTCAGGAGGCTGTGGGCAGGGCCTGGGTTCGCCTCCTTAGTTTTTCTAAATGAGGCAATGAGTACTTAGAGAGAGAGGCCGCTCACCATGCCTACCACCACCTAGTGAGCTACCAGTGGGGGGCATTTCATGCATGTTTTAGGTCAGTCACAGAGGCCTGTAAACCACAAAGTCAACCGACAGCTGCACTTGTGTGGTGCATACAGGCATCCCGCTGGCTCTGGGGATGGCCCACTCTGCTGTCACTTTTCACTTGCACAGGTGGTGCTCACTCTAGACAGCAAGGATGAAGGGATTCACCTAGACCATCGCCCCGGCCTTGGGCTCCCTGCACATCCTGCTTGGTTTCCATTTTCCCTTCGGGGCGAGGTCCGTGAACCAGGGGACCCGGGAAGAGTTTCCAGTGGCCTGTTTGAGAACTACTTCTCTATCCGATACTGGATTCCTCTACCCTTATCAAGTAAGGAGCAACCAGGGAGAAGAGGAAAGGGAGGCAGAGCCAATGGAGGGACTAGAGGACAAGACAAAGCAGGGTAGGGGCAGAGGACGAAATTTAACAAGACCACGATGACATTTCCTCTAAAAGTTCTAATTGAACTTATTGATATTTACCCGTGTGTGTGTAACAGACTCACACCATTGCATACACGTGGAGGTCAGAGGACAAACTTTCAGGAATTGGTTTTCTCTGTCCATCATATGCACTGACCCCCGGGATGGAACTTAGGTGATCAGGGTTTGTGGCAAGTGCCTTTATCTGTAGATTCATCTTGCCAGCCCCATGAGGGTGTTTTCTCTGAGTCTCCACTCTCTTGGGATGAGCGGAAAACAGGAAGCCAAGAAGAGGCTAATCGTATCAGGTACATTGGTGGGGTGGGAACAATCGTAGCCACAAATATTCCTTCTAAGTCAGTAGTGCTCTACGTGGGACTGAGGAAGGGTCCTGCTCTACAAGGCTGAAGCCCCCACCGCCCAGATGGCACCCTCAGTATCCACAGGCACAGGCACAGCCCCAGCCAAGAAGAGATCCCAACTAGAGAAGCAGGGCCTAGACTTAGGCCCTAAGCAGCTGTGGGTGGTCCTTGGTAGAAAATGTGTTGAGGCCTGGGGATGCTTAGGAAGTAACACAAATATAGTGAACTTGGAAGACAGTGAAGGCACTTGAGCCCCTTTATTTCATTGCATTATTTCATTTTTGTCTTTTTGAGGCAAGTTCTCATGTAGCCCAGGCTTCCCTTGAATTTACTGTAGATACAACAGTGAGCTTCTTATCTGCCTGCATCCCTCGAGTGCTGGGATTACAAGTGTGGTGTGGTCCACAATGCTTGCTTTTGTTTGCTTATTTGTTTTAGGGAGGCCCTCCCTAAGTTGACCAGGCTGGCCTCAAACTCACAGAGATCCACCTGCCTCTGCCTCCCAAGTGCGTGAGCCATCACAGCCAGCAGGGATGGATAATCTTTGATGTGGGGGACTCTGTTTCTTGAAGAATCAGTAATATCACCCCTGCCTTCTTTCTACCCACTAGCTGCTTGTAGCATCAGGGGTCCTCTTGGTTTAATGGAACCCAAACTATCCACAGGCACTGAAGAATACTTGAGATGTGAAACTGCCCTGACTAAAGACCATGGATTTTACCCAAGAAGAGTTTCTGAAATGTCTAGGTCTTCTGTGGTACCTTTTCTGTTTTGTGTCTAGGTCTTCTGTGGTACCTTTTTTGTTTTGTGTTTGTTTTATGTTTTTGTTTTTGAGACAGGGTTTCTCTGGGTAGCCTTGACTGACCTGGAACTCATTCTTAGACCAGGCTGGCTTCGAACTCAGAGATCTGCCTGCCTCTGTCTCCCAAGTGCTGGGATTAAAGGTGTGTGCCACCACTGCCCAGCCTCTCTCACTTCTTTTATTAACTACAAAAATTAAATAGGGGTGAGAGGTTCCTGTGGGGTGCAGAACACTTTTGACTTAATGGAGATCTGGTGTTCCATGGGTGGAGTTATTTTATTATAACTATGAAAGAAGTGAGTCTTCACATTTGCACATGAAACAAAATTGGTTTTTAATTAAAAAATACATTTTATTTATTTGTGTGTGGGTGTACCATGGTGCAGATGTAGAGGCCAGAGGACAACTTGTGGGAGTTGGTTGTCTCTTTCCTCCAAATGGGTCCAGGAATTGACCTCAGGTTGTCAGGCCTGGTGGCAGGAACCTTTAATCACTAAGCCATCTCAACCAACCACATGCAACAAAATCTTACTAGGAGATTTTGATTTTATGTTGCTTCTTAAACCTACCATTTTTACAAGTTTTTACATAGTTTTTTTCTTTTGTGACTAGAGTCTCGCTAGGTAGCCCTGGCTAGCCTGGAACCTGGGCCTCTGGAGAGACAGAGAGGTCAACTACCACTGTGTCAGCACCGCCTCAGCATGTCCTGAAGTCAGAGGTCTCCTGGGTGAGTGGGTTCTCCCTCTCTGTCTGTCTGTCTGTCTGCCTGTCTATCTGTTTATCTATCTATCTATCTATCTATCTATCTATCATCTATCTCTTTCTCTCATTATATGTCACCCAAACTGGCCTCAAACTCACTATGTAGCTCAGGCTGCATCTGATTTTACTATACAGCTCAGGTCAGCCTGAGATCATTGGGATTCCAGGCATGCACTACCATGCTCAGGCTTCTCTCTTCCATTGATGAGTTTGGGGCACATGAAGTACATCAGAAATCTTCTAACATACCATTTCCTTCAAATATCGATGCCTTTCCAAGCACCAGTCTCTTTATTTTATTATTTATTTTTTGTTTACTTATTTACTTAATTTCTGAGAAGGTCTCAGTATGTAGTTCTAGCTGGCCTGAAACTATGTAGACCAGATTAGCCTTGAACCCACAGAGATCTGCCTGTCTCTGCCTCCTGAGTGCTGATATTAAAAATGTGTACCACCATGTCTGGCCTGAGCACCAGTCTCTGGTTTCAATACCCTTCTCCCTCTTTTCCAGAAAGGGAAAATCCCTCATGTGTAATCCCAACTGAAATGTCACCTGCTCTAAGACAACCCTCTTATCACAAGATGTAACTTTGTTTTCCTTGAGAATCTGGTATACATGTCTTTTATAGTAATTCCATTATAGTTAAAACATTAAGGCACACGGTGGTGGTGATGCAAGCCTTTAATCCCAGCACTCTGGAGGCAGAGGCAGATGGATCTCTGTGAGTTTGAGGCCAGCCTGGTCTACATAGCAAGTTCCTGAACAGCCAGGCTCCATGGAGAGACCTTGTCAAGCAAAAACAGCTTTGAGGAGATTGTGTTTATTTTAGCTCACACTTCCAGGTTACAGTCCTCACTGTAGGGAAGTCGAGGCAGCAGGAACTGGAAGCCGCTGGTCACATCACAGCCACAGTCGAGAGCAGGGAGAAATGAATTAATATATGCATGCTTACTACTCAGCTCCCTTTCTCCATTCTTTCAGAGTCCAAGACCCAAACCCACGAACGGTGCCACCCACAGTAGTCTGGGTCTTCCCACATCAAGCCCACAGGCCAACCTGACAGGGAGGGATTGTCTAGCCCCTCACTGAGATTCTTCCTAGGTGATCCTAGGTTATCAAGGTGACAGTTAAAACTAACCATCACATTTCTCAAAGGAACATATTGTCAGATTGCCTTCTGGATATTTATGTTCAGGGCCAGTGAGGTGACTCAGTGGGTCAAGGTGCTTGTCCCCAAGCCCGATGGTCTGAGTTCTATCCCTGTGACCTACATATGTGGTAAGAGGTGAACTGAATCCTCTGGTTGTTCTAACACACACTAAATAAAAACATTTAAAATGTTAAAGTATTTATATTTATACTCATAGATTAATGTATCTTTAAGCTTAGGGCACGGAAGCTCCTTTTTTTGTACAGATTCACTTTTTAAAAAAATTTACGGAGATGCAGTAGAGCCAGGAGAAAGGCGGGAAACCCTGCAGTGGCCATGACCGACCATAGAGATATACCTCCTTCCGAGACCTCCGAGAGTCCTAGAGAGGAACCGGACCCGGGCCCTTTCCATAGGGCACCTGCCTGACAGCATCCGCCACCTACTTCCGGTCCTCGCAGGCCAAGGCAGGTGCTGAGCGCGCAATCAGTCAAGGCCGTGGCCCGGTCCGGGCGGGTGGGGACGGGGCTGTTTGCAGCTGGGCAGGGCAGCTGCGGCCCGGAGGTTGCATCTCCACGCACAGCCGTGGTCTCAGGTAAGATCCACGCGGGTCGCGGCCGGGCCAGGCAGGGAGGGTGGGGGGAGCTAACACAGGGTGTCCAGGATCCCCGGGAAGACCTTGACCCTGCGACTCCGAAAAGCGACGCTAAGCGTTTTAGACGCAGATGCAGGACAGTCCTCGGAAGAACGGCCACGCGGCACAGAGGCCCGCGTGGAAAGATCCCCAGGGCACCGGCGGACCGAGCTAGGCAGTAGCGCGGACTTTTGAGGAAGCTCGATGCAGCAGGGACGAGTACTGTAGACAGAAAAATGAGGAGTCGGTTTAAGGAGCGGGTTGAGAAAAACGCAAACATCCAGTAGAATCTGTAGCAGAAGGTCGTGGCCTCTCGCCGCTACTTGCGCCAACAATCTGAGCGCCTTACTGCTTGGGGTTTGGGGCCTGTTTCTCCAGCCTGCCCCCCGGAAGTAAACAAGATGCGTTTTACTGCCTGCTTTGCAGCCTCTTTTCTCGGGAGTAGTGTTCGTTTCTCACCGTTATTCCTTTCCTCCTTTTTTTTTTTTCTTCTCCCTCCCGCCCTCCTTTTTTCCTCTCCATTTTTTCCAGCTGTGTAGCCAGATTGGCCTGGAACTCACCATCTCCAGCCTAAGCCAGGTACCAGGATTTCAGGCAACTACCGCCATGGTTGTTCATCTTTCTTTTTTCGAGACAAGGTCTCACTGTGTAGCTCTGACTGTCCTGGAACTCACTATGTAGATCAGGCTGGCCTTGAACTCACCGAGATAGGCCTGCCTCTTCATCCCAATGCTGAGATTAAAGATGTGTGTGCCCCTACGTCTACTGGTTCTTTCTTTTTTAAAAAATTTTTTTTTTTTAATTTTATGTGTATGGGTGAGTTTTTTCCCCCCTACATATTTGACTATGTACCAAGTGCCTGGTGCGCAGTGTCCAGAAGATACACAGATCTTCTAGAACTGGAGTTACAGATGGTTGTGAGCCACCGTGTGTGCTGGGAACTGAACCTGGGTCCTCTGCAAGAGCAGCAGGTGCTCTTAATCACCGAGCTGCCTCTCCAGTCCCATCTTTCTTCCTTTTAAACCTTCCATGTTTTGGAAGGCAGACAGCTATATATGCTGCTTGCGTATTCTCTCTGTGTCTCAGCTTTTACCTATTCTCTTGACATTTTTGGACATGCAAACAACATATCTTGACTATGTCTACCCTAACTCCCCTCCCCCGCTCCTCCCAGGATCACCCATACATCTCAGTCCCGTTTGCACGTCCTCTTCTCTTTTGTTGGAATGCTGACTGCTTTTATTGGCTTGGTCCTGTGCAGGTCTTGTGCAGGTGACCACGGCTGCAGTAAGTGCTTGAGTGCCCTGGCTATGTCATGTGCAGAAGACACCACTTCACGGGACTCCTGGCCGTCTTCCGGCTCTTACGTTCTTTCTGTCCCTCTTCCGCTGTGTCCCCTGAGCCTTGGATGTGTAGAGGTGTTGACACAGATGTTCCCTTTAGGAGGAACACTCAACAGTCACTAGGTCTCAGCCCTTTGACCAGTTGTAAGTCTCTGCATTAACTCTAAGCAGAAAGGCTTCCCTGACCAAGGCTGAGAGCAGCTCTAATCTATGGATATAAGCATAAATATTTAGAAGGTGGTTTGGTACCACGTCTATTTCAGCAAAACCACAGTAGTGGGTTCTCCCTTAGGTCCATAATCTCCCTGGCTGTGGGTTTTTGACCAGGTTTACAGTACCAGGCATGAATTCCCTCCTATGGAGCAAGCCACAAATCCAGTCAGAAAGGAATTGGTTACCTCCATAACCATCACTATAACACCAGGGGACATCTTGTCTGGCAGGTCATTCTTCATTATAGCAGGCAAGCTTCGCTACTGGGTAATACCAGTGATGATGACTTTTCTCCTCCAGTGGACCGTATAGCACATTCCAGCACTATGAAAACTAGAGAATAGGGAGGAAATTTCAGGTCAGTTCCAGCTTGATTTCTCTGGGCCCTGCAACCAAAATGTATCGGGTCTTCAGCAGCTGACTTTACATCTAGTTACATGGGCAGTCAGGAGGGGTGGCAATGGCCCGTGTGGCATTGTCTTTAGACTGAGTGCACTGTCACAGTCAAGCCGCTAGTGAATTGGTTAGTTTTGACCTCAGAGTTTGTCTGCATCATTGTCTCCAGCCGGACTAACCTAAGCCCCAGGTCAGCTGGTAGGATTTGAGGATATACGTCAGCTTCCTGAGAACAGTCACTAGTGTAGACACAGAACTGGATGGGCCGACTTGTGTGTCTGCTGTTCTCAGAAGGGCCCTCTCTGTTGTCATCCCCAGTCTTGCTGGAGCCTGAAGATGCTGAAGGAGCGTCTGGAGATGGCAGAAGATCCTCAGCAGCAGATGGGTGCTCCAGTGGTGAAACTGGAGAAGGAGCTGCCATGGGGCCGGGGAGGGGAGGACTCAAGTCCTGAGGCATTCCGGCTGAGGTTTCGGCAGTTCCGCTACCAAGAGGCTGCGGGTCCCCAGGAAGCTCTCAGGGAGCTGCAGGAGCTCTGTCGGCGGTGGCTGAGGCCGGAGCTGCACACCAAGGAGCAGATCCTGGAGCTGCTGGTGCTGGAGCAGTTCCTCACCATCCTGCCCCGCGAGTTCTACACCTGGATCCGAGATCACAGCCCAGACAGCGGCAAGGCTCTGGTGGCCATGGTGGAGGACCTGATGGAGAGCACACCCGAGGCCAAGGCGGTGGGTGAGAAGAGGGTGTCCAGGCCTTGCACGGTTGGTGTGGGAATCAAAGTGGAGAGCTTAAGGAAGTGTCGGGAGTGGATGGGACATAGAGCCTGCTCCATCATCCCCCAGCCCCAAGGGCCTTTCCAGAGAGTGGCTGCAATTTAGCAAGAAGAGTTGGGGTGAGGAGATGGCTCAGTGAGTGAAGAGCTTGCCACGCAAGCGTGAGAATCTGGGTTCGGATCTCCATGACCCATGGAAAAGCCACATAGGCCGTGTGCATGTGTAATCCCAGTGGTGAGATGGTAGGCAGAGAAAAGAGAGCCCCGTAAGTTTGCAAGTCCAGGTAGCCAGGCATCCTCAGCAGTGATCAGCAGGAGTCCCTATTATAAGATGGAAGGTGAGAACCAGCACTGGAAGGTGTGCTCTGATCTCCACACATGCCCATACTCACATACATGAACACACACACACACATACACACACACACACACACATTATATACACATGTAGAAGACTTTTTTTTAAAGAGCCTTCTCTAGGGAAGATATCCATGGGCAGGAGGGCATGATGCCTTGGTTTGGGCATCAGGGACTCCCTGGAGAGCCTCAAATCCAACAAAAGCAGTTTTGATGGTTTTCCGGGTCCACTGTGAGCTCTGCATGCTCTTGGGGAGAGGCTAATGGCAGTCCTTCTGCCGGTGGCAACTGGGATTCCTTACTCACCTTTAGGAATCTCCGCTTAGGCTAAGCCAGATTTGGGCTTCACTTTGTTGCAGAAAGGAGTTTTAGGAGGAGCGGAGTGGGGTGTATTACAAGACAGTTTTAGGGGTTGGGAGATGGTTCAGTGGATGAAGCATCTGCTATAAAAGGATGAGGACTGGAGTCGGGTTTCCAGCTCACACACAAATGCTGGGTAGGCATGATGGTCCACCTGTAATCCACTCAGGAGATGGAGTCGGCATCCTCTGAGTGAGCTGGCTCGGTGGACGGCGAAATCAGCAAGCAAGAAATCAGGTGACAGGCTTGGCTTAATCACATAAGGCCCAGAGTGACAAAGGAAGACACTGAGGTCACCCATTGTCCTCTACATATGCATGCACATGCATCCACACACGCACAGATACCACACATACCCATGCCAAAAAAAAAAAAAAAAGGTATTTTAAGTATCTTTAAAATTTTTATTTTATTTTATTTTATGTGTGTGGGTGTTTTGCCTGCAAGTATATCTGCAGCATGTGCATGCAGTGCCTCTGGAATCCAGATCCCCTAGAACTGCAGTTATAGCTAGGTAGCTGCCTTGAGGGTTCTGCAAATTGAACCAGGGTCCTCTTGAAGAGCAGTCAGTACTCTCAGGTGCCATCTCTCCAGCCTTAAATAAATATCTTGTTTGTTTGTTTGTTTGTTTGTTTGTTTGTTTTTCAAGACAGGATTTCTCTGTGTAGCTTTGTGCCTTTCCTGGATCTTGCTCTGTGGACCAGGCTGGCCTCGAACTCACAAAGATCCGCCTGCCTCTGCCTCTCAGGTGCTGGGATTAAAGGCGTGCGCCACCACCACCCGGCTAAATAAATACCTTAAGGCCAGGAGTTAATAGAAAGAGATGCTCACATTTTGGCTCACAGTTTGTTGGGAAAGTGTGGTGGCAAGAGGGTGAGACAACTGGCCACATTACATCACCTTCAGGAAGCAGTGTGAATGCTGGTGCTCAGCTCACTTTCTCCTTCTTGTTTTAAAGATGAAAACATTTACTTCTTTTTATTGTGAGTCTCTGTGTGTTAGAATGTGCACATGTATTCAGGTACCCACAGAAGATATTGAATCCCCTGGAGCTGGAGCTACAGGTGGTTGTGAGCTGCCCGGTGTGAGCACTAGAAACCAAACTTAGGTGCTCTGCACGAGCAGTGTGTGCTCTCAGATGCCGAGCTCTCCAGCCCCCACTTTCTCCTTTGATTCTTTGTGGGACTTCAGCCCATGGGATAGTGCCACCTGGATTAAGGGGGCTTCCCACCCCAGTTAACCAGATCTAGACACATGTCCCTCACAGGTATGTCTAGAGGTTTGTCTCACAGGTGACTCCAGAACCTGTCAAGTTGATGATCAGTATTAAAAACCATGAGAGAGAGAGACAGAGACAGAGAGAGACAGAGAGAGAGAGAGACAGAGAGGGAGGGAGGAAAGGGCCTCGTTTCCATGAGGATGTCGCTGCAATGCTCCACTTTTTGTAGAGCAGCTTCTCATTTGCTGTTTCATTTTGGGAGAGTTTAGCTTTCTTCATGTGGAAGAGGTCAGCAGCTCTCCTTCCTCATCCTCCCACACTCTCTCTTACACCTCTCCTCCCTTCCCCTCTCTCCTCCTCTCTTCTTTCTACCTTTTTGGTTTTTTTAGGGAAAAAAAAAAGCAGGGTCTACTATGTAACCCTGGTTGGCCTGTTATTCACTAATTAGACCAGGCTGGCTTTGAACCTAGAGAGAGAGAGAGAGAGAGAGAGAGAGAGAGAGAGAGAGAGAGAGAGAGAGAGAGAGACACCTTCCTCCCTCTGCTGAGTGCTGGGATTGCAGGCGACCACCATGCTGGGTTTATGTGGTGCCGGGGATGGAACCCAGGACTTCAGGGCTTCTTGCATACAGGCAAGCACGCTACAAACTGAGTCACACCCCAGCCTTGCTTTCTTTCTGTTGTAATTCAGCCATCTTTTTAAGTTTCCAGCAGATCTCCTTCTAATTGGTATGGGCATTCTTCTTCTTAGGTTCCATGCCATGCCCAGGGAGAGCAGCCGGTCACAGCCCTTGGCGGAGGATCTTGGCAATCAAGCATCCACTTGGGGCCTGTAGAAGTCAAACCTGAGTGGGGGATACTTCAGGGGGACGGAGTTCAAAGCTTAGGCCCAAGCACTGCAGAACAGCTGAGCCAGGGCCCTGGAGATGGGACACAGGCCTTCCAGGAGCAAGGTAAGATGCAGGTGATGAGGATGGGAGGTCCCGTCCACCTCCAGTTTCTTCAGAAACTCAGCACTGGGCAAAGTAGGCTCTGGTAAGGTATAATTCTGATTTTCCAGGCTGCCGCCTCTACCCCGGTAGGAAGCAGATGGAATGGTTCTTTGCACCTTGACTGGTTTTTTTGGGGGGATAAATCTAGAATCATGTTCTCTTATCATTTTTTTCTCTTCCCCTCATCCCTTCTAGAACCACTAGGAACTATGCTGTTGATAAGTGGGGAGATAGACCACACCCACGTGAGACTTCATTATTCCTGAGTCTCAGAGAGCTGTCCTCATGAGTGACTCTGGAGTGTGTCTAACTCTGAGGGGACAGGGCTGGGACAGTCCTTTCCGCCAGAACAGGGCAGGGGACACCCAGACTCCTGGCTGTGGGTCATTATGGTCCTGAAGTAACCCTTTCATTTAATTTTTTTTTTACATTTCTTTTTTTTTTCTTTTTTTACATTTCATCTTTCTCTGTGTAGCCCTGTCTGTCCTGGAACTCACTCTGTAGCCCAGGCTGGCCTCGAACTCAGAGCTGCCTACCTCTGCCTCCCGGGTACTGGGATTAAAGGTGTGTGCCACCACTGCCTGACCCTGAAGTAATTCTTTGTGATCTGTGGTTCTGAGATTGTGTGTTGGGTGGGGTGCTTTTGAATTGGTGGATGACAGCCCTGATCCTTCTGTGTGTTCTGCTCAGCACTGCCCATTCTTCATGCGGGTCCAGGTCTTCCCTCTGTGAGCACCAGAGACCAAGAGCTTGCTGCTGGGTTCCTTGCAGCAACATCCCAGGTGAGCTAATTTACCTGTTTTGGAGATTTTGTTGAATTTATTTTTTGAGACGGGATCTTATGTAGCCCAGGCTACCCTCAAACTCAATATGTAGCTGATGGGGCCAGAGGGATGGCTCAGCAGTTGACAGTGTTTCCTGTTCTTCCAGAGCACACAAGGCAGGCTTCCAGCGTTCATGTCAGGTGGATCGCAGCCTCCTGTGGTTCCACTCGGCGGATCTTTTCTGTCCTCCCTGAGGACTGCACATGTGTGTGTGTCTCTCTCACACACACATAAAAAAGTAGCAGAGGATGTCTTTATGCTCCTGATCTTGTGTTTCCACACCCTGAGTGCTGGGATTCTGGGCCTGCAGCACCACATCTGGTTTGGACGGAATCCAGGGCTTTAGATGTGCTAGGCAAGCACTCTACCAGCTGATCCTTATTCCTAAGCACCATACTCCATTTTGTTTATTTAACATGACTTTATTCTTCAAAAGTTAAAATTTATTATTTATCATCATGTATGCATGTGTATATGATGGATATGGGGGTGTTCATCCCAGTCCAAGTGTGGAGGTCAGAGGACAGCTTTGTGTGGTTGTTTCTCTGCTTCTGCCTTTATGTGAATCATCAGGCTTTACCTACTGAACAGTTCTTTAGAAAAACATAGCCTTCAGGTGGGGCCTGGGGGGACACACAGGCTTCCAGGCTCAAGCTTGAAGAGGGAGAGCAGGTGCATCTGGATGCTGAGGTGGTGGGGGCAAGCAGAGCCACAGCAGCAGGGTGTGAGCACGTTGGCCCCGCATTAAAGCTGTTGGGAGATGACAGTTCTCCCAGTTTGTCCAGGATCCCGTCCTTCTGTTGTTGCTGTGCTTGAGCCTAGCTTTGAAGCTCCTGGTGGAGTGCTCCATCTCTTTTGGAAAATGTGTTTAGTGTATGTGTGACAGGGGCTGTGCCACAGTGCTCATGTAGAGGTCAGAGGGCAGCTTGCTGGAGTCAGGTCTCCCCTTCCATCATTTTCTTTCTAGAAATTGAACTGCGTTCATCTTGCTTGCTTGGCACCAAGCACCTTAACCCACTGAGCTCTCTCCCCAGCTCTAGTTCTTACTTTTTTCTCTTAATTTATTTTTTATTTTTTTAGGTGTATGAATGTTTTGTCTGTATGTATGTATATATGTGCATCACATGTGTGCCTGGTGCACTCAGAGTCCAGAAGGTGGCATCCGAACTGTAGTTACAGGCTGTTATTAGCTGTCATGTGGGTACTGGGAACTGAACCCCAGTCCTCTACAGGAGCAGCTTTCTGTATCTACAGCAATCTGTTGTTTCAGGGTCTGGGGCCTTTTAAAGACATGACTCTGGCTTTTCCTGAAGAGGAATGGAGGCACGTGGCCCCAGCTCAGATCGACTGCTTCGGGGAGTATGTGGAATCACAGGACTGTGGGGTCCTTCCAGGTAAGACTGTCTCCTGCACAGGTGAGAAAGGAGGAGTTTTGAAAGCTGCAGTTTAAGAGTCTTACCCTAGCCATGGTACTGCTGACAGCGTAGTGTGGAGAGTGCGGGCCAGTCTTGGAGAAGTGTGCCCCTGAGGACTGGAGAGGAAGGAAAGGAGCAGAAGAGGAGCGTTTGCTCTGGTTCATCCAGCAGGTGGTTTCTGAACACTCCCTGCATGCAAGCCCTATGTGGCAGCTTTGTGTTGGGACAGGGAGTGTGCTGGATGAGAAAATACAGTGTGTGTGTATGTATGTGTATGTGTGCGCGTGCATGCGCACACGGTAATACATGTAGCGTAAGTGAGGGCTAACTGACTACATCAATGTAAAAGAGGCCAGGGGAAGAGAATCCCCAGGTGTGCTCTTCATAGAAATCACTGAGTTAGATTTGCTCATACCCAGAGGAAAGAATAGGGTATCCGGTTTCTCCCCTTGTCACTCTGCCTTATTCCTTTGAGACAGGGTCTCTCCCTAAACCTGGAGCTTGACTTTTTCAGCTAGACGGACAGTCCTAGTGATCTTCCTGTCTCTGCAACCCACAATGGTGGTGTTACAGGCATGTGTGAGACTGCACTGGGCTTGTTCTATGCATGCTGGGATGTGAACTCAGGTCCTCTGGCTGTACATGTGGTCTTAACCACTGAGCTATCTCTCCTGCCCCACTCAGTTAGAATTTGAAGGAAGTAAAAGTCTGAATTAGCAGAACGTTAAGTGGGAAGATATTAAAATCTGTCATGCAGTCCCGTATCAGGGCAGGGAGGTCGTAAGGAGTGAAGAAATGTCAGAGTTCAGGGTTCATGGATGTGGAAGGTGTTGGGGTTGTTGGCCAAAGGAAATGAAGAGGAGCCGTTAATAGGACAAACTAGGAAGCCGGGTATGGTTATGCAGGCCTGTGACTCCCCCCTTCAGGATTGCGAGTTCAAGGCCAGCCTGAGTTACAGAGTGAGACCCTATCTCAGCAAGCCAAACCATCACCACCACCAAGATAAAGGGATTCATTTGGAGGAGACGACATAGTGCATGAAGTTCCTTTGGTGGTCACTATTAGAAAGAGCGGAAGGCAGAAAGGAAGTAAGAGGAGGCTCCTTTCAGACATGCCTGTCCAGCAGGGCCACAGCGTCCCAGTGGGAGAGCTGGCCTTCAGGTCTGAGGAGGGGCAGCATTACAGAGAGCCATAGACAACATGATGGAGCCTGAAAGCATAGGCAGCCATGGGAGCACAGAGAGGAGAGATGGCAGCCTGTAGGTCTCTCGGTTCCTCTCAGATCCCCACAAAGAAGTAAGCTTGTTTTTTCTCGGTGTGGGAGATGGTGGTGGGAAACTTGACCTAGCCCACATGGCCCCTGGCGTGCAGGAAGCCCTAGATAAGAGTGTAAAGTTAGAACAGGAATTTGACTCTGTCTGTCTGTTTACGGAAGGAGCTGGTCTTGCTCACTTCTGCAGGTGGGAGAGAGACTAGGGCTGCTACAGGTCACAGCAGCTCTCTAGAGCTGGCCAAGGAAAAGGGACCGAGACAGAAAGTCGAGGTGGCACGTGACTTCTGGGCATGCGAAGAGCAGCAGTTGGAGGGTCTGTGCTGGAGCATCACCCCAGTGTTGACCTCCTTTGCCACACAGGTGCTGGGAACAAGGACAAGGAGGCCAAACCCCAGCAGGAAGACCTGAAAAGAGCATTTGTTGGGTTGACTTCCGATGGGTTTGGAGAAGCTGCCATCCAGGTTCCTGGCCCAGGGGGTGCCTGTGAGCAGGAGCCTGGGGGCTCTGGGGCCAGTTTACCTGGGCTCCCCGTTCCTCAGCACGGGGTCCCCCTGCCGGATGCCCTCAATACCCACAGTTCTTTCTGGAAGCCTTTCCAGTGCCCTGAGTGTGGGAAGGGCTTTAGTCGGAGCTCCAACCTTGTCAGGCACCAGCGAACCCATGAAGAGGAGAAGTCCTTTGGCTGTGTTGAGTGCGGGAAAGGTTTCACCCTGAGGGAGTACCTCACCAAGCATCAGCGGACCCACCTGGGCAAGAGGCCCTACGTGTGCGGTGAGTGCTGGAAGACCTTCAGCCAGAGGCATCACCTGGAGGTGCACCAGCGCAGCCACACGGGGGAGAAGCCCTACAAGTGCTCTGACTGCTGGAAGGGTTTCAGCCGCAGGCAGCACCTGCTGGTGCACCGCAGGACGCACACCGGCGAGAAGCCCTACACCTGCGAGTGTGGCAAGAGCTTCAGCAGGAACGCCAACCTGGCAGTGCACCGGCGCGCGCACACCGGGGAGAAGCCCTACGGCTGCCAGGTGTGCGGCAAGCGCTTCAGCAAGGGGGAGCGGCTGGTGCGGCACCAGAGGATCCACACGGGCGAGAAGCCCTACCACTGCCCCGCCTGCGGTCGCAGCTTCAACCAGAGGTCCATCCTCAACCGGCACCAGAAGACCCAGCATCGCCAGGAGCCCCCGGTGCAGTGAGCCTGCCGTGTGAGTCGGCTCTGCTTCCGGGGCGACTTCGGTGTGACAGGTGGCCTGGCGGTGCCCAGGAGGGACAGCAGAGTGTGCTCGAGCAAGAGGAGGGCAGCCTGGTGTATGGAGAGCTTCCACAGGACCACAGTTTCCTTCACCTGTTGTAGGGAACACAATCCTGAGCTTCAGTTTTTGTTTTTTTCCTCCCACAGTGGGGTTTGAGAACCCACCTCCTGAGCAAGTTTGGAGGTAAGGGCAGAATTTTGTTACATATTGGCAGCTTGAAGCTCTTTTTCTCTCCTTTTTGAGGTAAGGCCTCATATTATCTAAGTTGGTTTCACACTAGCTGTGTAGCTGAAGATGGTCTTGAACTTCTGATCTTCTAGCCTCCATCTTCCCAGTGCTGAGGTGACAGGATGTGCCACCATGCCTGGTTCTGCTATGTTGGATATGAACCCAGGGCTTTGTGCATGCTAGGTAGGGTACTCTACTGACTGAGGTATGTGTCCAGCCTTGAAGCTCAATTTTTAGAGAGCTCTGTCTTGCCTGCGAGGTATTAGCTCTGGCCCGCCCTGCCTCCGTCTTTTTCATTTGCAAATATTGATTAAGCACCTATTGTGCTCTTGGCTCTGAGACTGCCGTGGTGATTTGAACCAGTGAGATCTGGCATTTGTGAGCAAAGCAGGAGCGGTAGCTTGTAAGTATCCCAAAGCACATGTTGTTTCAAGTGCCGCATCAGAACCTGGCACACTGCTGTGCCAGCCTGTCCTGTGTGGGGTCTCACATGCCCTCCACCTCAGGTGGGGACTTCTCTCATGCAGTCTTGTTTATTTTGCTTTCTTGGCAGCCTTACTGTCGTGGACTAGAACATTCTACCCTCATCTGTAAAGTCTCCCCCCTCCCATTACTCCTTGCACTGTAACCACAGCTACTAGGAAATTAATATTTTGCTACTGATCAATGAATAAACGTGAAAATATTTTAAGGCAGTTAGTGGCTTCCCTGAAAATACCTGATGAATGAATCTGAAAGACAAACTAGTGTTGATGCCCTATATTTGAAGGCTCTTTAGGGTATATAATACCTCTGAGAGAGTGAGAGTGAGGGGTGTGTGTATGTGGTGTGGAGATTGAACCTGTGGCCTAACACATACTCAGGCAAGTATCGTGCCACTGAGCTGTATCTCCAGCTATATTCCTCCCCCCTTTTTAAAAGTTAATTTTGAGGCAAGGTTTTGATGAGTTGCTCGGGCTGGCCTTGGAATTGTTTTGTGGGTCATGCAAGCCTTGAATCCTCAGGCTCCACCCTCTGGAGTATCTGGAACTCCACCTCTGCTCTACCAGGCTGGCCCTCCTGGTTCTCATCTCATTCATCCTGTAAGCGTTGAGGTACTGCGGTGTGGCAGGAGTGTTCTGTAAACTTAGGATGCATCAGTCAGTCAAACAGGGACTGTCTCTGAGCTTGGGTTAGAGAGATGGTTCAGTGGATAAGGGAGTTGCTACTCTTGCAGAGGACCCAGGTTTGGTTCTGGCAGCTCACACCAGGCTGTAACTGCAGCTCCAGGGGACCCAACACACTCTTCTAGGCTCCTGTCTTCTAGCCTCTTTGGGCACCTTCACTTATATATACAGACCTCCCATGAATATGAACATAATTAAAGATAAATCTTTGCAGGCTGGAGAGATTGTTCAGCCATTAAGAGTACATACTGCTCTTACAGAAGACCAGAGTTTGATTCCCAGCACCCACATTGAATAGATCAGTACTTCCTGTGACTCCAGCTCCATGGGATCGGACAACCTCTTCTGGCCTCTGCACACAAGTACATACCCACACAGAGACACATATACATGTAAATAACATTTTTAAGAAATCTCTGAGCTTGCAGGACTCACTTAGGGGGGGAACTTGATCTTCTGAGCCTGTGAATAGCCCGTGAATCCTGGGTCTGACGATTTTGTTGTTGTGTTTTTAAGATATGGTCTCACTATGTAGACCAGGCTGGCCTCCAACTTAGATATGACTGCCTTTGCTCCTTGAGTGCTGGGATTCAGGGTGGGGTTTAAGCCCTGTCAGCTTCTTGCTCCTGAGTTACATTTCCCACTCACCTTATGATAGTGAGTAGTCCCTCTCCTCCAGTCATTGGATTCTCGTCCTCTGAGACATTGAGGGGCGTGAATACCAACTCTTCTAGTTTCGTTTCTGTTGCAGCGATCATATAACTTGACCAAAAAAAAAACAAATCCTTAGGGGAAAAAGGATTTCTTTTAGCTCCCGGCTCCGGGTTGTAGTCAGTTACTGTGGGGAAGTCCCCGTAGGAGCTTGAAGCAGTGTTGGTTGTGTCAGTCAAGGTGAGAGGGCCGGAGAGGGGATGGAGTGGTTGAGAGCTGCTCTCAGGAGCAGAGTTTGGGTCCCACCTCCCATGTTGGGTGGTTCGCAACCACCCCCAACTAGCTCCAGGGGATCCAATGGCCGTTTTTGGCTTTTCCAAGTACCTTACTACACACATACGCGTGCACGCACACATGTGAGATTTTTTACAAATCTTAAAAAATAAAGAGCAAGTGGCAGGTGGATCTCTGAGTTTAAGGCCAGCCTGGTCTACAGAGTGAGTTCTGGGACAGCCAGTCTCGAATCCCTGTCTTGAAAAACCAAACAAAAACAGATGTGTGCCTGCCTGTGCCTGTTGTGCTCAGCCTCCTCCTCCAGCACAGGCCCAGATTCCCCTGTGTCTTCCCACGTCAATTCATGTGTGATCAAGACAGTTCCCCACAGATAAGACTGCAGGCCAATCCGATCTAAACTGTGGCTAGCTGAAACTTCCCAGGGAACTCTAGACTGCCTGATTGACAGCTAGCAGAGCAAGGGCAAGGTGAACCCCATTTGGCATGTGTGTGCTGGCTCAGGAAAGTTAGGTTGTCTGTAGGCATTAAGGGTGACAACCTGGGGCTGGAGCGGCGGCCTAGCAGGTAAATGTTTGCTGTGCAAGCAGAATGACTGGAGTTCAGATCCCTAGTACCCACATAAGAGCCCAGTGGGCATGGCTGCTCTGGCTGCCTGTAATCCCAGGTTGCAGGAGGTGGAGACGGGTCAGGTCCTCAGAGCAAGCTGGCTAGCCAGACTAGCTAAAATAGCCAGCTCTGTGTTTATGGAGAGATCCATCCCAATATACAAGGTAGAGAGAGGGAGACGCTTGGGCCTCTACGTGCACACCTGTGAACACCCAGACACCACATATGTAAGCAAAAAAGACAATATAACTATGTTTTCTTGTATTAATTTACTGGCATGAAAGGACTTTCCTGCTGTTAAATTCAAGTGTGTGTGTGTGTGTGTATGCGTGTGTGTGCATGCGTGTGTGCACACACGAGCGTACTCGCATGTGCACAGTTGCCAAGGTGTGCATGTAGAAAGGTCAGAGGACAGTTGGTGGGAATTGAACTCGCTGATCGTCAGGCTTGGTGGCAAGTGCTTTTACCTGTTGAGCCATTTCTCTGGCTCTTTTCATGAGTTTGAGATCTGTAAACAGCATGGATATCCTTGTGCGTGGCTTTGACTGGGCTGCTGAGACAATGTTGTTGACTGTGCTGGTGTAATTGCAGCTGTAGTTTGCTCGGGGAACCTCCTGATATCTCTTTACTGAGACTCCCTGTTCCATTTGGCATTATAAATACGGTAAGTAGGGGCTGGGGAGATGGCTGAGTCAGGAAAGCATTTGCTGTGCAGGCCTGAGGACCTGATGAGTTCAGTCCTCGGTCCCCATGTAAACCTCAGTTTGGTGGACCTTGCTGACCAGCCAGCTTACCTAATAGGTGAGATCCAGGCTGGTGAGATGCCCTGTATTAAAATACAAGCTGGGTTCCATGAGGAGGGACCCCTAAGGTTAACCTCTGGCACATGCACATGTATCCCTACACATATGAATGTGTGTGTACATACATACAACAAAGATACATGACAATGACTAGCAGGGTTACATGTGATTTTATTTTCCACTTCTTGGCAGGCAGTCATGACATTTAATTTTTTAAATTATTTGTGAGTCTGTGTGTGTGCTGTAACGTACGTGTGTGTGTGTGTGTGTGTGTGTGTGTGTGTGTGTGTGTGTGTGTACTGTGATACTATTCCTGGGAAGATGACAGCTAATGTCTCCTCACCCCAGATAGGGAACCAACAACAGACCAAAGTACCAATACCACCAAGGTCCAGCCTGACTAACAATTGGGTTTATTGGGGAGTTACATGGGGGAGGGGTGACTTACAGCAGCATCGGCATCTCTGAAGCCCACCCTAGCATGGGTGAGGGATCATGAAGACTGACCCCTGGAGCTCACTGCAGGACTTGCAAGCAAGTTGACAGACTTCTCCTCTGCATTCCTTAAACTGATTCTGTAAGCTTGGGGAGGGAGGGCTTTTGTGAATCTGGTCCATTTCAGGGGCTTCCTGAGACTCATGAGTTGTTCAATGGGTTTCAACCAGCTTCCCTTTAGAACTTCCTGAGTCTCAACAAGCTTCTCTCTCAGATGGCATATTCCAGTTTGGAGGTGATTACTACACAACAGTGTGTGTAGGCACACATATTCCACAACACCTGCTCAGAGGGCAGAGGACAACTTGTAGGAGTTGGCTCTTTTATTTTACTGTGCGTCTAATGGGTTAGACTCTAGTTGTCAGGCTTGGTGGCAAGTACCTTTACCTAAAAGCCATTTCATCAGCACCATCAAATTTAAACTTTTTAATTAATTAATTTTATGCATGTGTTTTTTCTGCATGTATGTCTGTGTACCATGTGTGTACCTGGTACCCTCAGATCCCTTGGGACTAGGGTTACAAATGTTTGTGAGCCACCATGTAGATGTTTGGAATTAAACCTGGGTCCTCTGGAAGAGTGGACAGTGATCTTAACCACTGAGCAATCTCTCCAGCTCCTCCTTCCCCCGTTATTATTATTTTTATGTGTATGAGTGCTTTGCGTGTATGTATGTGCACCACATGCATGTCTAGTGCCCATGGAGGCCAGAAGACTGCACCAGATCTCCTGGGACTAGTGTTAGAGACTGTATTGTGCTGGGACCCAGGTCCTCTACAAGTGTAACAGCAAGTGCTCTTAACCACTAAGCAGCCTCTCCAGCTCCCATCATTGAATTTGTGTTCAGCAAACCCCATTCCTGTCTTATTAGCTGTGTCCACAAGTCTGTGTGAAGCAAACGCAGACTTTACATGAGACGCCCACAGTAAGCAATGCTGAAGTCTGTGTACAGAGTCAGCTCTTTCTCTTCCCGATCTCAGACAGATTAGGCGGTGCTGGTGGCTCCCTGTCACCCAAGCCCAGTGGCAGGTTCTGATGGTGGTGCTGAATCGGACCTCGGTGTGACCTGTGTATTTCAAAGCCAGGTCAGGACCAGGGCTTTATAGACTAAACATAATGGTTGTGGTTTTCTCTGAATGAATAATAATAACGTGTGTACACCAGAGGAAAACCCTGGCTCTTGTTCCTCAGGTGACCAGCCATCTTTTTTTTTTTTTTTAAATAAAAAATACATGTACTTTGTGTGTGTGTGTGTGTGTGTGTGTGTGTGTGTGTGTGTGTGTATGTGTAGGTCAGAGGACAACTTGAAGTTGGTTCTCTCCTTCCACCGTGTGGGTCCTGGGCATAGAACTCAGGTCGTCAAGGCTTGGAGACAAGCACCTTTACTGCTGAGCCATCTTGTCCTCATCTTGTTGAACAAAAATTTGTTTTAAATTTATTTTTATGGGCGTATATATGTTTTGCCTGCCTTTATGTATGTCTGGAGGTCAGAAGACGACATTGGCTCCTCAGAAACTGGAGTCATGAATAATGATGAGCTACTATGTAGATTTGAAATTGAACCTGGGTCTTCTGCTAGAACAATGTTTTTAACCACTGAGCAATTCAGCCCTCCATCTTGGATTGTAAGACAGGGCCTTTCACTGGTCGGAAACTCACAAAATAGGCTAAGCTGGCTTGCCAGCAAGCCCCAGGAGTCTTCCTGTTTCCACCTCACCACAGCACTGTGGTTACAGTTGACCTGTGAGCTAGGGATTTGAATTCAGATCCTGATGCTTGCACAGCCAGTGCGCTTACCTGCTGAGTCATCTCTCCAGCCCCATCTCTCCAGCCCTTACAAGAAATGCAAGATGAGGGCCTCAGAGATGGTTCAGCAGTTAAGAGTTCTTGCTGCTTTTCCAGAGGATGCAAGTTCAGTTCCCAGCACTCACTGTAACTCCAGCTCTAGGGGGTCTGATGCCTCCATAGGTACCCATACATATGTGTGACACACACACACATTAAAAATAAATCTTTTAAAAGAAAACTGTGGGCTGAGTGTTTGATTTCATACCCTTACTGACCTGTTTTCACAATCATCAACTTCTTGTTGCTTCCTGTTAAGGCAGTCAGTTTTCCTTTAATACTCGGCATGGAATCCATACCTTGCTCATAATAGGTATTGCTACACTTGTAGTGTTAGGCAATAAGTTACAAAAAAGTTTATAGTTTATTCATGGGTTTAAACATTTGATATTGAACAGTCTACACAGCTATAGAATTTGATGCTCAGTATATTTCCTCTTTTGCCAATGGAAGCCTCTTTAATTTGGCTTTATAAACAAAATTGTGTGTGTGTGTAGACCTGAGGTTGATATTATCTCTCTTGATTCCTTTCCACTTTTACTTTACTAAGGCAGGGTCCTTTACTGAACCCAGAGTTTACAGATTTGGCTAGCCTTAGCTACACAGCTCTCTCGGGAGTCCTCCATCTCTGCTGCTTGGCCAACCAGAACTGGGCATTTTTCATTAAAGTTCCCCAGGTAAATTTCTTCTTTGACACAAGGTTGCTTTGTGTAGCTCTGGCTGTCCTGGAACTTGTTCTGTTTCAGGCTAACCCCAAACTCAAGAGATCTGCCTGCCTCTGTCTCCTCGGTCCTGGGATTACAGGTGACTGTCACCATACCTGACTCCCCAGATAGTGTGTACGGATCTATTATTTCTCCAGAAGTTGTCTTAGGTTAAATATTTAACAAGCCAGCTTGTGGGGAAATAGCACATGTGTGTCATCCTTGTCTTCTTTTGTTTTTGTTTTTATCTTTTCCTTTTGAATCTGTCACCAGCCCTGCCTTCAGTTTATCCTCTGTGTCAGCAATCTTGGAAGTTTTCTGTTGGGCTCACAGAATGGTAGGAGCTGCAGACCACGAGTATGTGCTTCTGAGTGCTAGGTCAGGTAACCAGGAGTACAAATAATGTCTTTCCACAGTCAAGTGATTGAGAGATAAGGCCTGGGAGATGGATCACTTAATTCACAAGAGCACTTAATTCTCTTCCACAGGCCTCATGTTTGGTTCCCGTCATCTGCTTCCTATGGCTCACAACTGCCTGTAATTCCAGCTCCAGGGGAATCTGATGCTCTCTCCTGGCCTCTGTGGGGAACAACAACAACACACACACAAACATACATACCTACATACATACACACACATACATACACATACATACACACACACACACAGAGATACACATAGATAAAAATAAAAAAATCTTAAATAGAAAAGAATGAGTGATGGATCTGGAGTGGGACCATGGGATCCAGACTGCTGTTAGGATTTCTTCTCAACCACTCTGTTACCCTCTGTGGATTTTGAGACTTTTCACTGACTATATGTATAGTCTCACTTTACAGATCTGTTTTGGATGAAACTAATGGTGGTCCATGCCTTAACTGTGGCGTCACCTTCTAAAACCTGTTTGGCCTGGATAGCTTGAATTGTCACCTTGAGACATACTATTGAGGAAACCCCCAGATCAGACCTCAGGGAAGTAAGTCTGTGGGAGATTGTCTCGGTTACTGATCGATGCAGGAGCACCCAGCTCACTTTGGATGCCACTGTTCCTATCCAGGTGGGCTTGGACTGTGTTAGAGGGCTAGATAAGTGTGAGCCTGTGAGCAGGCAAGCCAGAGAACAAGCCAGCAGAGTTCTCCATGGTTCCTGCCCTGATTTCCCTCAGTGATGGACTGTGACCTCCAAGTGTTAAGTCAAGTAAACCCTTTCCTCTCCAAGTTGCTTCTGGGTAGAGTGTTTTATCACAGCAACAGAATGAAACTAGGCCAGCATCACACACTGCGAAGAGCTGATGAAGAAAGGTTGTGTTCGAGCTGACGTTGGAGGTTCCTGCAAGCTCCATTTTGCTGTAACTAAACAAGGCTCTCTCTTCCAACCTGACACCTTTGCCTGTCATTTTCCCGGAGGAGTTTACCTCCAAGGATGTCCTGGAGTCCGGAGGGGGAACTCCAAACCTATGAGAGCAACTGAGATGGGAAACATGGCAGTACAGTGCCACTGAAAATGCCCGCGCTGACATCTAGGTAGATTAGCACGCACTTCCAAGAATCTCTCAGCAGGTGTAGTGCATGAGGGAAAAAAAGAATTATATTAGGGCTGGAGATGTGGCTCAGGTGACAAAATGCTTAGCAGCCATGAGAAGGCCTGAGTTCTGTCTTTAGCACTGCTTAAACTGGGCTGTGATGGTGCACAGCTGGAATCCCAGTACCCAGGAGTTAGAGGCAGGAGGATCAATCAGAAGTTCAAGTTATTCTCTACTACATATGATTTTTAAAGCCAGCATAGGTGGGAGATCCTACCAAAAAAATCAATTTTTTAGCTTTAAAAAAAAAAAAAGATGCATTTTTATTTCTCTTTCTCTCTCTCTCTCTCTCTCTCTCTCTCTCTCTCTCTCTCTCTCTCCCCCCCCCCTCTGTGTGTGTGTGTGTGTGTGTGTGTGTGTGTGTGTGTGTGTGTGTGTGTGTTGACACATGAATGTATGAATGCAGGTGCTCACTGAGGCCAGAAGAGTGTGTCAGATCCCCTGGAGCTAGAGTTATAGGCAGTTGTGAGTGGCCCAACATGGATGCTGGGAACTAAATTTAGGTCACCTAGAAGAGGAGCAGGTGCTCTTAACTGCTGAGCCATCTCTCCAACCCCAATTTTCAATTTCTTATTTATGAAATTTATTCTCTTGTGAGGTTTGTGAAAATGTACTTCAGTCCCAGCAGGCCATGAGGGAGGAAACGTGTTACACATCCAGTGGAGACGACATTGACATCTACAGCAGAATCTTCCATCTGAAGATTTGTATTGGGTGTGTGTCGTGTGTGCAAGCTGTCTCTGTTGCTGTGATCAAACACCATGACAAAGGTAGCTTACGAAGGAAGAGTTTGTTTGGATCTTATGGTTCCAGAGGGATAGGAGTCCATCACCATCACAGAGGGGAGCATGGCGGTAGGCAGAGAGGCATGGTACTAGAGAAGAGCTCATCTCCATCTACAGAGCAGGAAACAGAGATAGCTTGGGATGACATACTTTTTTTTTTTTTAAGATTTATTTATTTATTATGTATACAGTGTTCTGCCTGCAGGCCAGAAGAGGGCACCAGATCTCAACTATAGATAGTTGTGGGCCACCATATGGTTGCTGGGAATTGAACTCAGGACCTCTGGAAGAGCAGCCAGTGCTCTTAACTTCTGAGCCATCTCTCCAGCCCCAACACACATCTTTTCAAAGCTTGTCTCCAGTGGCGTTTTTCCCCCAGCAAGGCCACACCTCCTAAAGAACTACCAACTGAGTACCAAATACTCAAGTGCCTGAGACGTATGGTGGGCATCTCACTCAAACCACCTCACATGGAGTACACACCTAGCTGACTTTGGTCATTCATTTTCTATGGATGTAAAGGTTTTGGACAGCCCAGGCTGTGTCTACCCTTCACTGCACACTCCCATCTTCATCTTTCCGCTCAAAGGTCAGCACAATCAAGAACTATAAGGCCAACTAATTGGCATGTGTACAGTGTGTGTTGCCTACAATATCCTGAGATAGCCTACAACTTACTCTGTAGCCCAGACTGAACTGAACAAACAATACACCTGTCTCATCTTCCTGAATGCTGGGGACTACAGACATGCATCACTATGCCTGGATGATTCTTTTCTTGACTGTGTGTGTGTATGTGCATGTGTGCAGGTGTGCACATGCTGTGGCATGCATGAAGAAGACAGGACAACCTCCAGTGTTGACCCACACCTTCCACCTTGTTTTGAGAAGGGGACTTCTCTCTCTCTCCCTCTCCCTCCCTCCCTTCCTTCCTTTTTTTAAGCAGTATTTTTTTAATGCTCTTGGTTTTAATCTAGAAAAAGTCTCCCCAGACCCTATTTGCTGCACTTTAGACAATTAGTTGCAGCACAGCCTGTAGAAACCAAGGCCTGGTGGCTTTTCGGAAGATGTGGTAACAAGTGTAGGCATCTTTGGGACAAGTGTGCTCACAGCCCGTGACGCCCACTCAAGCTTTATGAGAATGCCATTTTATAGAATTCAGAAACTGTAAAATATCTGGTCAGAGTTCCTCCTAGCTCCCACTTATAGGCCTGATGTGTGCTTCAAACAGGATCTGATGAGTAATTAGCACCCCACAGCCCTGGAGGAGCAAGCAAGTGAGGTGTACACCCTAACCACCTCAGCCCCACATGCTAAGAACCCTAGAAACTCCGCTCTGAAAAGAGCACCAGCTGCAAGCAGTCACTGCACGCTCCTCCACCATACACCAGACTAGGGCAGAACCGAATGAGTCCGGGCCCACCCATGTGACTCTTTCTTACTACTGCATTCACCGCTCTAGCTAGTCCTCAAGCTTCCAGGACTCCTCCTGTCTCTGCCTTTTGTCTCACTATAGGCAAACTGAGACTGTAGACTTCCACTACCAGGCCTCTCTTTACATGTGCTCTGGGGATGCAAACTCAGATCTTCATGAATGTGCAGTAAGCATTTTCCCTCTAAACTGTCTCCCCAGCCCATGATTTTTTTTTTTTTTTCTGGCTGGATGTTACAGTTTGCATCTGAGTTGTCCCCCTCAGGCTAATGTGTTTGAACACTTGGTCTCCAGCCTGTGGTGCTGTCTTGGGAGGTCAT
Organism: Peromyscus eremicus; assembly: GCF_949786415.1. Classification (NCBI taxonomy): domain Eukaryota; kingdom Metazoa; phylum Chordata; class Mammalia; order Rodentia; family Cricetidae; genus Peromyscus; species Peromyscus eremicus. Next base: position 35,903,349 of record NC_081438.1, on the reverse strand, counting down.
GGAACCTTTTGCGATGTAGAGCCTAGCAGCAAGTAGATTGTAGGGCACCAAGGGCTGGCCTTGAGTGTTGTAGTCAGTTCTGCTTCTAGTATAGCTCACTGCTCCCAGACTCCCTCCACAATGTGACCAGCCACAGGCTCCTGTCACTATGGACTAAGCTGTTCCAGTGACTATGCTTTCCCACCATTATAGACTGTACCTTCTGGAACTGTGAGCCAAACAGACCTGTCTTCCCTTAGGTAGCTTTCTGTCAAGTATTCTGTCATAGAGCTGAGAAAAGTAGCTAAGGTAAATAAAATGTTAAGGAGCCGGAGAGAGGACTCGGATGTTAAGAGCCCTGGCTGCTCTTGAAGAGGACCCTGGTTTAGTTGCCAGCACCCACACAGTGATTTACAATTATGTATAACTCCAGTTCTGGGTGATCCAGTGCCTTTGTCGGACCTTTGTGGGCACCAGGCATGCGCATGGTGTTAAGTCCCCGAAGCAGGCCCCAGGGTGGCAGTACTTATGCCGGGGACTCTACTCCCACCTGATCTGGGTTCACCAAGAAACAAAACCCAAAGTTTCTCTGGAAGCCTGAAAGGCTGGCTGAAAGTTCCTAACTCTCTGTCAGCACCTCCTCTGTCTGGAAAAGTCCACTTCCCCTTCATCCACCCATATACAACCCAACAAGTTTGCACTGGGTGCTGTCCTGTATGGCTCAGATATCTAAACAGTGATGATTATGATGATGATGATGATGATTGCTATTATATTAAGCTGTTTGGTGGATTCTTGCTTACAGCATGCAAGCACAATACTCATACACATCAGATAAAAATTTAAAAATATAGCCAGGCTATGGTGGCACACACCTTTTATCTCAGCACTCCAGAAGCAGAGGCAGGTGAATCTCTGAGTTTGAGGCCAGCTTAGTCTACAGAGCAAGTTCCAGGACAGCCAGGGCTACACAGAGAAATCCTGTCTCAGAAAAAAACAAAATTTAAAAATCTAGTTTTTAAAATTACACTTATGTATTTGTTTCTCTCTGTGAATGTGCATGAACACTATGGGGTGCCTTGGAGGTCAGAGGAAACTTGTGGGCATCAGTTCTATCTTTCTACAATGTGGGTGTGGTGGTTTGAAAGAAAATGGTCCCCAAAGCAGGTGGCACTATCAGGAGGTGTGGTCTTATTGGAAAAGTGTGCCACTGTGGAGGCTGACCTGGAGGTCCCCAATATGCTCAAGGCATGCCCATGAGTCGGTTCATTTCCTGTTGCCTTTGGCTCAAGATGTAAGGACTCTCAGCTCTACCACCATGTGTAGCTGCCTGCATGCTGTCTTGCTTTCTGTCATGATGATACTGGACTAAGCCTCTGAACTGTAAGCAAGCCCCAATTAAATGTCTCCCTTTTTAAGAGTTGCAGTGGTCATAGTGTCTCTTCACAGCAATAGAAATCCTAACTAAGACAGTGGGTTATCAGGGATCAAACTCAGGTCATCAGACTCAGCAGCAAGCTCCTTTACCCACTGAGCCATCTCTCTGGCCCATAAACTAGATATTCAAGATCTAAGAAGGAGAGACCATTTTCATATAAAATGAAATATTCTGCGTTGAGTTTCTGTGTCAGGTGTCCTTGTTCCCTAAAACATCCACATGGCAGCACTAGGGAACAGCAGGGACATGGGAAAAGCTGCCAAGTGCAAGATCTTGTGCCTTCCCAGATGTCTCGTTTTCTGCACACATACCTGGGCTTTCCCACCTCCCTTCCTTAGTTTTGCTCATGTCATCCATAAGTCACCTGACCTATGCTTGCTCCACCCCCACCTGAACACACCCCATTAAGTTTGTGTATTCACAACATTGACTTCTCCTGAGCTGAGAAGCCAGAGTCTCGGAGCTGTGGTTGCCTCACAGCTTAACCGTAGCAGGAAGTTCAGCAGGCCGCCCAGGGTAATGGAAGTTCTTTGTCCTCCCAATCCTTTCACTTCACAGCACAGTTGATGATCTAAAGCTGGCATTGCAAATTACATGAAATGATTCAATTAGTGCTGGAGAGAAGACTCATGGGTTAAGAGTGCTTATACCCACAGCTAAGTGTAGCTCTCAGCCCTCATCAAAGACGATTCTTTCTGCAGCACGTGGAGGCTTCTACAAAAATCCACAACAAATGCAGAGGAAGTGACCATAGGGTGGTTTTATATTTTATATTTATATTACTTTTGTAATGCAAGTTCTATGTAAGGCTCAGGAACCATAGACTGTAAGAGCCAGAGAACCAAGACAACTGATGCTACATAGTGACTTCTATGTGTGACAAGGATGCTCCACCTGTGAAATCTCAACCCTGAGGCTGCTGTCACAAGACCCCAATAACGATAACACCAGCTATCATCCATTTTGAATGGGTAAATTGTATAAGGCCTCACCCCTAGGAGAAAAGCTACAGGCAATCAGTGGTGCTGAGAGGAATCAGTCTTCTCCAGGTTGAGCCCCTGATAGGTCATCCAATTGGAATTGGTCAGCCCTAAACACATATACAAACCAGCAACTCTAAATGGACTTAGTTGGATATACGTGTGTGTGTGTGTGTGTGTAAAACAGCAATAATTATAGAGGAACAGGTCGTGAACATGAGAGGAAGTAGTGGGGACATAGAATTGGAGTGTAGAAGAGGGGGTAGAAATTATGTGAATACAGTACTCATGTATGAAATTACTAAAAAAAATAAGGGAAAACATATACATGTGTAAATATTAAATCAAATAAAATATTTTTAAAAATATTGTCTATCCATACTTTATTCCTTGATAATTTCATGCATGCATATAATGAATTTTGGTCATTTCTCACTCCAGTTAACCTCTTTCATCCTCTCCTGCTAAACCTCTTCTTCCTCATTAGCCAATTCCCAATTCATGTCTGTTGCTGTGTGTGTGACTCACTGAGTTTATTTTGAGTTAATTAAATTTGGTCATTTCACTGTCCAATTAACCTCCTTTGCCCTCTCCTGCTAAACCTCTTCTTCCTCACTCGCCACTTCCCACTTTCATAGCTATTTGTGCTTATTTGGAGTTTCTTGCCAGAGTGTGGGTGGAATGCGATATGCTGGAGCATGGACAACTTAGTAGTCACTACAGCACTGAAGAAAATCCTCCTCCTCCCTCAGCCATCTTTAGCCTTAGGGAATGGTGGACCCTGTGAGACCCACCCACCCACCCCATGATGAGATGTGGATGGGCCCAGAAAGGGTTTCTTCAGGTATCGACAGTTGCTGTGAGTTCATGAATGCAACAGCTATGTCATGTCTGGAACATAGGGTCCATAGCATTCCTCTCCATTCTCTGGCTTTACATTCTTCGTACCCATCCTCTTTGATGTTCCTGAGTCTTAGAGGAGGTTGATGCAGATGTCCAGTTTAGAGTCAATAGGTTCTGTCTCAAATGGTCCCACTACTGCTTAACATTGAAACACTGGGAGACAGGCTTCCCACACATAGGCTCATGGAGGAATAAACCACAACGAAACCTTGGCATTCTGTCCTTGGCCCTTATGTTCATGTTGATATCAGAACATGAGTGCCCTTATTTCATGCCAATAGTTCAAAAGTCTTGTTTTATTCCAACATTGCTCAAAAGCCTAAGTTCAAAGTCTCCTGTGAGCCTCATGGCAAACGGCCTAGCTATCAGTGTGAAAACTGAAAAACAAGTTGTTGCATACTTTAAGGTACAAGGAGAGGGCAGCAGGCAAAACTTACTAAGGCAAGCACTAAATCCTAAATATCCCAGAATGATGTTCTGTGCACATTGCAGCAGGGTCACAAGGCCTTGGACAGCTCTTCCTCAGTGATGTTGCTTGTCAGAGGCTCTACTGTTGCCCACTTGACTGAGCTGGCTTCCTACACCACCTGTAGCTTTCCTAGGTAGGTACACCACATTACAGGTTGCTCTGCCTCTTCTTGGGTACAGCTCTCAGCTCCATTTGCACACCTCTAACAGGCATCACCCATTTGGGGGCCTTCTTTACAAGCTCCAATCCTGCAGCAGACATCTGACTGACCGCCCAGGCTTTGCTTGAAATGTTGGGGGAAGCCTCCATGATTCCATCGCTCTTACATTCTGTGATTCTGAAAGACCAGACACCGTGGAATTGCTTCTGTCTGCCACCCGAATCAACCATGCTTCAGCCAATATGAACCATGGTTGCAGCTGAGAGTTGATCCGGTGGGAAGCAAGGAGCTGAATCTCAAGGTTCCTTGGGTAAGACAGGAAGCCAGAATGCAGGGACACCCAAGGAAGGCCTCTCCTTAGGCTCTACCTCTTTCAAGGTCTCACTCTCTTAATATCATCAGACTTGGCACTGGATCTGGATGACTCATGTCTGTAACCTCTGTACCTACAAGGTTGGAGAATCAGGAGTTCAAGCTCACCCTCAGCTAATAGCAAATTTGAAGGCAGGCTGGACTACACAAGACCTTGTCTTCAAAATCATAAACGAACAGAAAAGACTTGGTACTCTGGTACCTGTAGAATCCACTGATGTGCTGAGGGCCCTACCCAGTCTCAAGCTTCCTGCTGACTATTCAGGGTAAGATTTTTTTTTTTTTGAGACAGGGTTTCTCTGTGTAGTTTTGTGCCTTTCCTGGATCTCGCTCTGTAGACCAGGCTGGCCTCGAACGCACAAAGATCCGCCTGCCTCTGCCTCCCGAGTGCTGGGATTAAAGGTGTGCGCCACCACCGCCCGGCTCAGGGTCAGATTTTTAATGCCAATAGCACAAGCTCATTTGGTAAAATGCTTACATTGCATGTGTGAGTTAGATAACCCAAATCCACCAGAAAAAAAAAAATGAGCATGGTGACTGACTTAGGGTTTCTATTGCTGTGATGAAACACTGTAACAAAAAGCAAGTTTCAGAGGAAAGGGTTTATCTGGCTTACACTTCTACATTGTAGTCCATCACTAAAGGAAGCCAGAGCAGGGACTCAAACAGGGCAGGAATCTGGAGGCAAGAGCTGATGCAGAGGCCATGGAGGTGGTCTCTTCTTGGCTTCCTCCCCATGGCTTGCTCCCCCTGCTTTCTTAAAGAACTCAGGACCACCGGCCTAGGAATGGCACAATCCACACTCCTCTCCCATCGCCGACTAGTTCTGAAAATGCCTTACAGGCTTGTCTACAAACCAATCTCATGGAGGTATTTTCTCAATTGAGGCTCCCTCCTCTCTGATGACTTTAGCTTGTGTCAAGTTGACATAAAACTAGCCAGCACAGTGACATTTGCTTGTAATCCCAGAACTGGGAGATAGAGACAGGCAGATTTCTGAGGCTCATTGGCTACCCGGTCCCACCTACTTGATGAATTCCAGTCAGTGAGAGACTGTCTCAAAAAAAAAAGTCTGATGTTGTCCTCTGGCCTCCATACATACACTCTCTCTTGGGCACATAACCTGAATATGTTTGTTACACATGTGTGCACTCACACACATAAACTCTCCCCCCCCCCCCCGCGCTCCCTTCCTGTCTCTCTCTCTCCCCACTAAAACCTAGCATGTTGTAACTGGGTTATTTTATTATAATCCATATCTAAAATTAAAGTTCAGACACTTTTTTTTTTGGTTTTTCGAGACAGGGTTTCTCTGTGTAGTTTTGGTGCCTTTCGTGGAACTCACTCTGTAGCCTAGACTGGCCTGGAACTCACAGAGATCCGCCTGCCTTTGCCTCCAAAATGCTGAGATTAAAGATGTGTGCCACCACCACCAGGCTCAAGTTCAGACAGTTTAGCTTGCAACCATGAAGTGACATGCATAATGAGTAATTGGAATTGCTGTGTGTGTGTGTGTGTGTGTGTGTGTGTGTGTGTGTGTGTGTGTATCCTCCAAACTCAAATGTTAGAAACCTGAACTTTCTAAATAACAGAGTGGGAACTTTGAGAAGGAATGGGTCATCTGGGCTCTGTTCTCTGGAGTGAGATCTTGAAGGGCACAGGAGAGATGAAGTGGGAGGTGGATAAGGTCAAGATTCAATATATGAAATTTTCAAAAATTAATATTATTTTAAAAGCTGGAAACTCCAAGAAAATACTTGATGAAGGGCCTGGTGTTAGAACCTAGGCAAATGAAAAACAAACAAACCCTCTCCACACCCATCCACCAAGAGGTGAATTAGAGTCAGTGGACAAAACACTTGTATGCAAACCTAAGGTCCAAAATTCAGACCCCCAGAACCATCCTAAAAAGTGTGCAGATATGACAGCCATTTGGTAGAGCCAGACAGGATCCCTGGGCCAGATTGTCTAGCAAGACTAGTTAGACTAGTGAGCTTTGGGTTCATTGAGAGACCCCAGATGAAGTGGAGAGCTATGGAGAACCAACAGCATCTTCTGACCTCCACAGGCATGCGCCCACACATATGTGACCCTGTGTGAGCATGCGCCCCACACCAACATATGCAAAAATAAGACATCCCAACAATAAAACAATAAAACATAAAAAACAGAAAGTTTCCCTAAACAAACCAAAAGCAAAAGTAAAATGGACAGATAACCATTATCTCTGTTTTTCCTCCCTCAATCTTGAAGAACAGACACCATTTTCTCCCATGAGCCACAGCGTGTATGCCCTGTGTCATTATGCACAGATGTCTCCTTCCTTCTCCTTTCTCTGTCCCTCTTCTCCAGTGGAGGTTCAGCTATTTTCCCGAGGAGTGGCGACTTGAAAGTCCTTCTGTCATTTCCCACAGGTGTCCCTTTCCTTCTCCCTTGTGGTCTGTCTCCTCCCTCTGTGCTCTACTGAGTGCCTGACCCTGTGTCAGTATCACATCTTGGTGACAGTCACCAATCCTGTCTGCTCCTTATAAATAAGTCATCAGTCTCAAATAACTTGTGACATCAACACAAAATGAACCAGGACAACAGTTGTCATTAAACTGGGCTGTTCTCACAGCCTTGGAATGCCATCTCTGTTTATCTTCTGAACTACTATTCAATGGTAGAGCATGTGGAGGGACATGCTGGTGACCCCTGACACTCTCAGGCCACTTCAGATACTCTGGTCTGTGCCTTCCCTAAGCTCCTGGTTCCTCTGAAGACATCTTGCAGTGAGTTACAAATCCAGTGTCTCCCACGTGCCCCCTTTTGAGAGAGGATCTCTCTATGTAGTTCTGGCTGTCCTGGAATTCACTCTGTAGACAAGGCTGGCCTCAAACTCAAAGAGATCCACTTGCCTCTGCCTCATTGTGCACCATCATGCCTGGCCTTATGTCTCTTTCTGTGCTGGTCTTGTTCACATGTTATTTTACTGTTTATCCACCACAGATGCATCCAAGTTCAGGGCAAATGAAGACTCACTTTGGAGAAACAGAAGAGGCTCAAGATTCTAGAGAGAACCACAAGATAAGACTAGAGTACCAGGGCCTGACCTAGGCTGGGAAGAACCCCTGGAAAAATCACTGTGGATGGCAGGCACAATGGCCACTTGTTACCTTAGGTACTCTTTCCAACTGGATGCAAAAATGGATGCAAGCTGGGTGAGGTGACTATAGACTATAATGCCAGCACAGAAAAGTCTGAGGGAAGAGGGCCATAAGTTTGAGACCAGCCTGGACAACATAGTGAGTTGTCATCCTGGGCTGTCATCCTGGTTTGCTTTCTATCACTGCGATAAAACACAAAACTAACATTGGGAAGAAATGTCATTTATTTCCAATTACTGGTTACAGCCTATTCTGAAGGAAGTCAGGACAGAAACATGAGCAGGAATTTTAGGCAGAAACCATAGAGGAATGCTGCTTGCTGGAGTGCTCACACTCATGTTTAGCTAGCTTTCCCATACAGGCCAGGACCATCTGCCTAAGGAATGAAGCTGCCCAAAATTGGTTGAACTCTAATACATTAACTGATAATCAAGACAATCCCCCCAGGACATACCCACAGGCTGATATGCTCTGGAAAATCTCTTTACTGAGATTCCTTCATCAGGTGACTGTACGCTATGCCGAATTGTCCCTCTAAATTACTGCGGTAATTTGAATGTAATTGGCCCACATAATGTCAAAGGGAGTAGCACTTTTAGGAGGTATGGCCTTGCTGGAGTGGGTGTGGTGGTGTTGGAGGAAGTCTATCACTGTGGAGGTGGGATTTGAGGTCTCAGATATGCTCAAGCCACGCCCAGTGAGACACTATTTTCTGTTGCCTCGGGGTGGAGATGCAGGAATTTCAGGTCTGTCTCCAGCACCATGTCTACCTGTACCACCACCATGTCTGCCTGCAAGCCACCATGTTGTGCCATGATGATAATGGACTAAACCTCTGAAAATGTAAGCCACCCCAGTTACATGATTTTCCATTCTAAGAGTTGCCATGGTCATGGTATCTCTTCACAACAATAGAAACCCCAAGGAAGACAGCTACGTAGGACAGCTATGTTATAGCATAATTTTGTCATATTAAAAATGGTGTGGGTGGTGATGTGGCTCCATGGTAAAGACAATTGCACCCAAACTTAAGGACTTGATCTGTCCCTGGGGATCCCATGGTGAAGGTCAATAACTAAGCCCTCAATATTGTCTTCTGACCTCCACACATAAAATGGCATGATCATCTAATAAACGAGGAAATGTAGTTTAAAGAAAATAGAAGAAGTGATTGATGTTTGCTGACTTTCTACAGCTGATTATTTATGTTTGCTAATTATCAAGGGAGCCCTTGTCTTAATTAATGGTCTAGAGCTCTAAGTCATGAACCCAGTTCATCCTGGCTAAATGACCTTTTGGATGCACTCATTTCCCCTGCCCTTCGCTATCACGACATTAGTTGAGTTCAAGCAGAATAGGGAGGTAGAACAAATATTGGTTTTCTCCAGAGATTTTCAGACTTTGCCTCCTGATTATTCTGGCATGCACAAGTTGGATTGTGAAATGAAGACATTTTGACTGCAAAAGTCAACTGAGAGACTTTATTTTAAAATGATGGGTTATTTTTGAAAAGTTTTGGGGTGGGAGATGTCCAGAGAAAAAAGTTGGATGTGCTAGTGGTGAAAGTATCAAATATCATCTGAGGCCAGCTCTTTGACACTGTGACAACATCGTCATCTACAAAATGCATTCCCTAGAACTAAACTGAGTTACAGGAAACTGTGGTTTTCCCAAAGCCCCAAACTTACAGTGCTTTAAACAAGTATAGGATTTTGTGTTGGGCAGAATTCAGAGTTACCCTTGACTTTGTGTGGCTTGTGGGCTGAGTAGACACCCCTGCAAGTGGTCACCCCTTGATGACACTAAATTGATGTTATACCCAAGCAACACTAAGTGGGCTTAGCAGGATGAAGTTATGAAGTTGAGAGGGGGTGGGGTCATTGGAGGAGTGGAAGGAGGCGAAAGAAAGGTGGAAATGATGTAAATACAGGACTCATGTATAAAATTCTCAAGGAAATGTAAAAAAAAATAGTTTCTCCCATGGGGCTTGACCCTTTCTGAATGGAGGCAGAGGAGGAGTGGATGGTGTTTGTTATTATTATGTGGTGCTGTTTTACTATGAGAGAAAAGCCACAAGGTACAATAAAGCCCACTTTAGAGTTTATTAAGGAAAATGTACATAGGCCTATGGTAATGGTCATGCAAGGAGAGAGAGGAAGAAGAGAGGGGAGGAGTCTGTGACCTGATTTTTATGAATTCCCCCCCCACATGTGCATATGGACTTACATAGCTATGCCATGCATGTGTGTAGATTATGACATGATCACACTGTGCACAAATTATGTGCACAAAACACAGCACATGGATTATGTAGGAAGTAAGGCCTCAGGATGACTAAGCCTCTTACTTGGCTACTGGACAGCGCATGTGTGGTCATGTAGCTGGGGAAATGGCCAGGAATTCCAACATTCCAGATGCTTTGCTTACTATAAAAAAAAATGGCAGATGAACAGGAATGGGGTTGCTGTGTTTCCTGAAACTGCTTGCTGCTGACTCTGTGGGCATTGGTTAACTCTTGGGGGTAGGGAAGGGGGCTTTTGGGGTAGCCAGACATCCTGAGGTAGTGGGTTGTCCTCAGCTGCTTTGGGAATCATCCAATGCCTTTCACTGTTTAAGGCTCTGTGGCTCTTTGGGTCTGACAAGGTACTGCTGAAGTGGATACGACTTGTCCAGGTGGATTCAAGCTGGCTCTGGATCTCGGAAGAATTTACAAACATGTCAGGCAGCAGCCACAGGGAATTTAAAATCTTGAGGTGGTAGTCATGATATTATAATGTTTGGTACTCTGCTATATTGGTTAGTGTGTGTGTGTGTGTGTGTGTGTGTGTGTGTGTGTGTGTGTGTGTGAGAGAGAGAGAGAGAGAGAGAGAGAGAGAGAGAGAGAGAGAGAGAGAGAGAGAGAGAGAGAGAGAGAGAGACTGAGAGACTTGGAACATTCTTTTAATTTTTACCTGAAGTAAGTCTTATCTAAGACAAACCTCAAGGCACCTGTTTTCTTAGTAGTTTAGCAGAGTCCAAACCCTTTTGAGTCTGGGGCTGTAAATACCTCTGAACTGTTACTGTTTCTTACCACCTGGATATAGTTGATGGTCCTTGGCCTCTGGCTCTAGGGTGGTCCTGTAACAATTAGCTGAGTAGTTAATTAGAGATTTAAATATGTTATTAGAGACACAGAGGGAAGATGATGTCACAGAATATGGTCAGTAGAGACAGGAGGGTGTCTTGAAGCTGATGAGTCTGTAATAAGGCAAATGGGGGGAGCAAATGAAATAAAAGCTCCTACCTTAGCTATAAAATCTCTTCCCATTAGGGGCACAGAGCAGGTTGACACAACTAAAAATGTGTGAGTGAGAGGGATACCCCTGAAAATACAATTAAGTGGCGGGATCTGGTGAGGTGGGTAAGGCTGTCCCCCTACCCTGACAATAGGGAAACAAGGAGAGGTGGGACCCAAAAACTCCCTCAGGACTGAGTGGCTCAGTATCCAAAAGGAAGGAAATGGATCACCCCAATATTGCAATGACTATCCTGGGTTCCCTGTGACAGATGGCACCTTCAATACTCACCCATGGCCAAGCCTAGGAAGTCGCTGGAGGGTGGTCTTGGTTTGATGTCCCTATGCCACTAAGTGTATGGGGGCAGTCAGCTGACCAATGTCCCTCTTGGTGGCACTTCGGACAAGGCCCAGATGGTGGCCCACATGGGGCAGGGCACCCAAAAGCCCAGTGGCCTTCTCTATCACATTTAAAACAGGGACCTGGAGGCTTCGGGCTGCCAGTCAGATAGCTTGTGCCAGCATTTGGCAGTTCTGTTTATGGGCTTTCTCATCTCTCCCATGGTACACCTTAAATGCCACCACTAAGACTTCTGCCTTTGGGAGGGCCCCTCTCCAGATGCTTAAGTTTAGCCCTGGTGTAGGGGAAGCTCTGGGAGACATGAGATGGATTTTATTTCTTATCTTGAATTAAGTTTTCTAGCTTTTTATAGTTCACTGGTTTGAGGGTAGCCTTAGGAAGATCTGCCAGGAGTCAGGTCATAAACTGATCTCTAGCTAGAGAGCCACCCAGGCCATTATAATCCCAATGTGGGTCCTGATCGGGAACCGCCTCAGCTCCGGGTGGATGGGCAGAATTAGTTTGCTGAAACTCATTTGCATGTGTCCTCGCCTGTTCCCAGACCTGCCTGTGCTCCTCAGGGCAGCTCAAGAATGAGTGACAGGAAGAGTGAAAGTGGGAGCCAGAGTGGGGCTGTAGAAGCGGCCTGACCGATATTGGAGAGGAGGAGGGGATTAAGGGAGGAGCCGAAAGGGCAGGTGCTCAAGGAGCAGGAGCAGTAGGTCAGGTAGGTGGAGGTTCCTTGGATTCAGGTTGCATGGCTAGGAGCACATGGGCAGGAGAGAAGGAATCAAGGAGGGAGGAAAAAGCTTTGGTAAACAAAGCTTGGGGATAAGGTAACTCTTCATTTGCTCATTTGCTGGCAGAAGTTATATAATTCCCATGAAATATTGGGGTGCAAGGAGCCATTAGGTGGTCATTTTTATTGTTATCTAAGGGATATTTAAGGCATTTCTCAGGGGAGGAGTGGGACTAAGAGGTGGAAGCCTTATGTCCCATGACTGCAGCAGAGAGAAAAACATTAAAAAACTAAAAAAACAAGACCGTAATCTCAGGCATCCCCGAGATCAAGGAAGGATCTGTGATTGGCACAATTCACCCAATGCTTAAGTCAAGCAGAGGTATGAGGGCCAGGGCGTATGCAGCATGAGGACCTTCTGGGAGTCTGAAGCATTCAATGCTTCATCAAGTGAGAGATTGAGGTGATGTGTGCACAGCCTGAGGACACCCCAGGGATCTGACAGCGAGAAATATACCTCAGGCTGCAGTTTGGAAAATGGCTAAAGATTGAAACTAGTTTATGCTGACTGGAAATGGAGAACTCACCAATTGAAGCAGCCGGTGCTGTGTGAAGTAGTCTGGTGACTGAGCAAATGAAAAAGTGGGCAGTCATAGATAGGGCAAAACCTCGGTACGGGGAACTGGTCACAGAGTGCTGGGAGGACATGCTTTGTCTTGGCACCAATGTTAGTTATGATTATGCGGTGCTGTGTTATTCATTAAGTGGTGCTGTTTACTGTGCAAGAAAAGCCACAAGGCACAACAAAGCCCACGATAAGAGTTTATTAAGGAAAGATGTGCTTAGGCCTATGGAAATGGTCGTGCAAGGAGAGAGAGGAAGAAGAGTGGAGAGGAGTCTGTGACCTGCTTTTTATGGATTCCCCCGCACATGCGCATAAGGGCTTATGTAGCTACGCCATGCATGTGGATAGATTACCACATGATCACGCTGTGTGCAAATTATGTGACCACGCAGTGCACGGATTACATAGGAGGTAAAGCCCCAGGTTGACTAAGCCTCTTGCTTGGCCATTGGACAGCACATGTGTGGTCGTGTGGCCAAGGGAGAGTGGCCAGGAATTCCAACAGATGTGGGGTGTAGAAGGTAGGTAAGGGAAAGGAATCAGAGGAGAGAGGTAGGGGAAACTGTGGTTGGTATGTAAAATAAATGGAAAAAAAATAACAAAAAAGAATATTTTCTCTGTTTTTAAAGGATATTTTTAATTAGGTTAATGAGTCCAGCAGTTGTCTGTATTTACAAATAGTTGTCACTATTATATTTATTTATGCTGGGAAGACATGACTTTTTATTTAAAAGATTCATTTTAGGAGTGTGTGTATGTGTGTGTGTGAGAGAGAGGGCTTATGTGTTTATGCATGTGTGGTGATATTTTGTTTATGCTCTAACAAATAAAGCTTGCCTGGAAATCAGACTGCAGAGCTAGCCACTAGTTAACCATAGAGACCAGCCAGTGGTGACACACACCTTTAATCCCAGCACTTTGGATCTCATGCCTTTTATCTCTCACAGTACTTGGGAGGCACATGCCTCCAATCCCAGCACTAGGGAGGAAGAAACAGGAAGTGATATGGCTGGGTGGAGAGAGGACTATAAGGTGAGTGGAGACAGGTGCTTGGCCTCCCTTTCAGGCTGGGGAGTTGGCGAGGTAAGAGGTGGCTGTGGCTTGCTCCTTTGTCTACCTGATCTTTCAGCATTTATCCTGATACTGGCTCCAGATTTTTGTTATTAAGACCAATTAGAGCCGGGCGGTGGTGGCCACACCTTTAATCCCAGCACTCGGGAGGCAGAGCCAGGCGGATCTCTGTGAGTTCAAGGCCAGCCTGGGCTACCAAGTGAGTTCCAGGAAAGGCACAAAGCTACACAGAGAAACCCTGTCTCGAAAAACCAAAAAAAAAAAAAAAAAAAAAAAAAAAAAAAAGACCAATTAGAATTCACACTACATCTGGCATTCAACTTGTGGGGCACAAGTTTATGAGAAAGCCGCTTGCCTGTCACTTTGCAGCCACTGGCAAACACCGGAGCTGCACACAGCTGGAATCACTACCCCACCAGCTAAGGTTTTCCTTTCTTCTCCTCAAGCCTCTGAGTGAGTTGGGAGTTTTCTGTTGCAACCTACCTGCAGCAAACTCCATGGGCTTTTGAGCTCCAAAAAGCACAGGAGTTAGCCGTTTCGTGTATTCCCCAATGCAGACATCTGGTCCTTTGGCTTCTCCTCTCCCAGTGGGTTTGGACTTTCCCAGGACCCACTGCTCGGGCGGATGCCACACTAGGTAGCTGCTCTGAAAACCTCTCAGGTTTATACTGTTCTCTACGCAGAGCTGTCAGCCCCACATTTCATCATCATCTGAATTGTCATTGTTGGTCGATTTGGTGCGACAATTGGGAATTTAAGAAGGGAGGAATTAGTTAAAAGAGAGAAGTTTTTCCCACATTACAAAGTGGGAAACACATGGGGTTTTTTTGTTTTGTTTTGTTTTGTTTTTCAGTTTGTTTATATGGTGGATTACATTGACAAATTTTCATATGTTGAACCATCCCTGGATCTCTGGGATGAAACCTACTTGATCATGGTGGGTGATTTTTTGATATATTCTTGGATTTGGTTTGCCAGTATTTTATTGAGTATATTTGCATCAATGTTTATGAGGGCATTGGCCTGTAGTTCTCTTTCCTAGTTGTCTCTTTGTGTGGTTTGGGTATCAGGGTAACTGTAGCCTCGTAAAAAGAGTTTAGCAAAGTTACCTCTATTTCTATTGTTCAGAACAATTTCAGGAGTATTGGTATTAGCTCTTCTTTGATATTCTGGTAGATTTCTGTGCTGAAACAATCTGGCCCTGGACTTTTTTTGGTTGTGAGAGTTTTAATAACTGCTTCTATTTCCTTAGGGGTAATAGGTCTACTTAAATTGTTTATATAATCTTGATTTAATTTTGGTATGTGGTACCTATCCAGAAAATTGTTTATTTCTTTTAAATTTTCCAATTTTGTGGAGTACAAGTTTTTGAAGTATGACCTAATGATTCTCTGGATTTCCTCAGTGTCTGTTATATGTCCACCTTTCCTTTCTGATTTTGTTAATTTGGATAGTCTATCTCGGCTTTTTGGTTAGTCTGGATAAAGGTTTGTCTATTTTATTGATTTTCTCAAAGAACCAACTCTTTGTTTCATTGATTTTTTTGTATTGTTCTCTTTGTTTCTATTGTATTGATTTCAGCCCTCAATTTGATTATTTTCTGGCGTCTATTCCTCCTGAGTGACTTTGCTTCTTTTTGTTCTAGAGCATCGAGGTGTGCCATTTGGTCACTGGTGTGAGATTCTTCCACTTTCTTTATGTGGGCACTTAGTGCAACGAACTTTCCTCTTAGCACTGTTTTAATGGTATTCCACAAGTTTGGGTATGTTGTGCATTCATTTTTGTTGTATTCTAGGGAGTCTTTATGTATTTATTTCTTCTTTGACCCATTGATGATTCAGTTGAGCATTGTTCAATTTCCATGAGTTTGTAGGCTTTCTGTAATTTGTGTTATTGTTTAATTCTAACTTTAAATCATTGTGATCATATAAGATACAGGCAGTTATTCCAATTTTTTTGTATCTTTTGAGATTTGCTTTGTGGTGGGAATGCAGTCTTGTACAGCCACTCTGGAAATCAGTATGGTGGTATCTCAGAAAATTGGGAATAAACCTATCTCAAGACCCAGCAATATCACTCTTGGGCATATACCCAAAAGATGCTCAACCACAGCACAAGGACATCTACTCGACTATGTTCATAGCAGACCTATTCATAATAGCCAGAATCTGTAAACAACCTAAATGCCCCTCAACTGAAGAATGGATAAAGAAAATGTGGTACATTTACACAGTGGAGTATTACACAGCAGTAAAAAAACAGTGCCATCATGACATCTGCAGGCAAATGGATGGAACTAGAAAAAAAATATCCTAAGTGAGGTAACCCAGACCCAGAAGGACAAACATGGTATGTACTCGCTCATAAGTGAATATTAGATGCAAAGCAAAGGATAAACAGGCTACAACCCACAACTCCAGAGAAGCTAGGTAAAGAGGAGGACCCTGAGAGGGACATGCATGTATTGCCCCAGGAAGGGGAAACGGTTAAGATCTCCTGGGTAAACTGGGAGTGGGGAGTAGAAGGGAGGTGATTGGGGGTAAGAACATGAGGGCTTGAGATGGTTGAGTTCAGGGAGGGATGGAGAGGGAGAAAAATGAAAGAGATGTCTTGAATGAATGAGCCATTACAGGGTTAGGGAGAAATCTGGTGCTAGGGAAATTTCCAGGAACCCACAAGGATATTTCCAGCTAAGACTCAGCGATGGTGGAGAGAGGGTGCCTGAACTAGCCTTCTCCTGTACTCAGATCAATGACTATCCTAATTGTTATCGTAGGACTTATATCTGGCAACTGATGGAAGCAGATGCAGAGACCCACAGCCAAGCACTTGGCCAAGTTCCTGGAGTTCAGTTAAAGAGAGGGAGGAGGGACTATAAGAGCAAGTTGGGGGGGGGACAAGATCATGATGGGAAAAACCACAGAGACAGCTGACCCAGCTAGTGGGAGCCCACAGACTCTGGACTGACAGCTGGGGAGCCTGCATGGGACCACACTAGGCCCCTTGAATGAGGGTGAGATGTGTGGCTTGATCTGTTTGTGAGACCCCTGGCAATAAGACCAGGACTCATCCTGAGTACATGAACTGGCTTTTTTAGAGCCCATACCCTATGGTGCCATGCCTTATTCAGCCTTGATGCAGGGGAGAGGTTTGAGCCTGCCACAACTTGGTATGCCAGCCTATGTTGATTACCCAAGAGAGGTCTTACCCCCTATGATGAGTGGGTGGGGTAGGATGGGGGGAGGAGAGAGGGGGAGAAGGGGAGGGAGGGGGAACAGTGGGTGGTATGTAAAATGAAAAAAAACTTTGAATAAACAAGTAAACCTTTAAAAAAATAAAATACAAAGAGAAAAATGCCTGGAAAAACATTTACACTGGGAAACACTATTACAATGGAGGGAGTTAGGTTTCTGTATGATAATAGGAAGGGCGGTTTGAAAATGGAGTAACTAAATGAGAGGATAATTAATTTACATAATGTCAATTATAAATATTATGTGTTTTATCATTTTTGTTTTACCATGTAAAAAGTTTGTTAATATGAATGCAAAGATAAAACTTTTAGAAAAACTTATTAAAACAGACCGTAGAGATATTCAGACCCACACAGAGAAATTTAAAGGAGAACCAATCTCAGTGTTACATTACAAGGGTAGAGAGGAACAGCCTAAGGTTTTCAAACAACCAACTTTAATTTATCCAGTAACCTTACAGGAACTGCCAAATGATAGATATCCCCAAGGCTGTCCAAGAGCTGAAAGGACTCCTGTGCAAATGTTAGATTTGAGGAGATTCAAGGAAGCAATAGTCTCATATGGCATGCATTCAGCTTTTGTGAAGCAGATGTTAAACTCATGGTCAACTTATAATAGAATTATCCCTCAAGACTGGAGAGATTGGTTACAGCAGTCTTGGAACCTGGTCCTCAGTTACAGTCGAGGCCTTAGTGGAAAGATGAGGCTAAGACCATTGAACAATGAAGTAGAGCTAGAGGTATGGAAATCTCCCAAGACCAACTTCTTGGAGAGAGAGATTATGGTTAATGTAGAAAGGCAATCTCTATATGATGACCACACCCTGGCTTTATGCTACACAGCAGCCTAGGTTGCTTGGGACAGAACTGAAGAACTAGGAAAGAGAACTGAGTCATTTACTAAACTTATACAGGGCCCGAAAGAAACCTTCACTTGTCAGGCAGTGATGGCACATGCTTTTAATCCCAGCAATCAAGAGGAAGGTGGACCTCAGTGAGTTAGAGGCCAGCCTAGTCTACAGAGTGAGTTCCAGGACAGCCAAGGCTACACAGAGAAACCCTGTTTTGAAAAATTTTAAAAAAGAAAAGAGAAAAGAAACCACTGATTTCTTACAAAGATTATCTGCAGCAGTAACTAGAATGATACCAAATTCAGAAGCTAGACAAATAATAATTGAATCTCTGGCTTTTGAAAATGCTAATGCTGAATGCAAAAGGGTAATTAGGCCAGTAAAGACAAGATGAGCACCCTTGGAAGAACAAATCCCAGATATAATTAGTACTGAATCTCATAATCATGATGATGCTTGGAAAGGAGAGGTGATTTCCAGGAGTTTGAAGAAAAATTGAAATGTCAGGTGTTTCAATTGCAGTAAATAAGGTCACCTAAAAAGGGATTGTAAACAGGGCAATCTTAGAAACAATGTTTTTTTCTGAGAATAATTGCAACAGAATGACCCTCCCTTCTGGAGTATGCAGAAGGTCTGGCAAAGGCATTGGACAAATGAATGTAAATCAACAAGGGACAGTCAAGGTAACCCTTTGCCATTAGAAAATGCTTTGAGGGGCCTCTTGCAGGCTTCCATGTCAAAGTCAGTTCAGTTGTTTCCTGTCATTGTGGAGGAAACTCCTTCTCAGAGCAGTTTAAGCAGTTTATTGCCTACTGTAAAAACAAGCAAACAAACAAACAAACAAACAAAAAACCATACTGTTCTGTATGATAGAACAGCTATAGAAGATAAAACTTTCAGGAGAAACCATAAAGAAAATATGAAAGAGATTACATTTGAACAAGAGACCTCTTGATTGGAAGATGTAGTTCATCAAACAGCATGACCTTTCAATCTAAACTAACTTATATGACTAACAAATGCTTCTCATTTGATCAGATATAACCTGCCAAAAGGGAACCTCCACAAAAATTAGGGTTGGGGAAGGGTTTTGTTTTTTGCTTTTCAGGAGAAGGAAGAAATCTGAAGAACACTGAAAAAATAAGACATGTGAAGAAAAAAGACAAATCATCCAGAAAAAAATGTCCCCAGAAAAAGAGTAAATTGGCCTATTGGTATATCACATCTCCAACAGGATAAAATTTCAGAAATCTTCCATAATGTTTGTTTCTGCTGTTCTCTAGAGACATATAATGCAAATGGTATTTTTGTAGTCCCAGTCCAATTGAAAATTAAAGCTGGCTTTGGATTTGAAGTGTGGCTCTCTCCTTCTCTCAACCCAAGCATGCTTGTTAAAGTAAAATCCAAAATCTCTGTCTCATGTCAGAAGAGCCACCTGATAAGGGACAGAGGAAAAACAAAATTAGTGACTATTCTATTGCTACTAATTTCATAATCCTTTGATTTTCTGTTAACTTTTTCATTTTTTTATTAAGAAAAATTTTACACACCAATCAAAGATCCCCCTCTTCCCTCCTCCCACCCACAGCCTCCCCCTCCAAACTCCCCTCCAACTCTCCCCCTACAAGAAGGCAAGACCTCCCATGGGGAGGCACATCCAGTAGAGGCAAGTCCAAGCCCTTCCCCCTGCCTCAAGGCTGCAAGAGGTGTCCCATCATAGGTAGTAGTCTCCAAAATGACCACTCATACACCGGGGATGAATTCTGATTCTACCACCACGCCCCCCACCAAGCAGATCAAGCTACACAATTGTCTTGCCATGCAGAGGGCTTAGTCCAGTCCCATGCGGGCTCCACAGCCACTGATGCAACTTTCATGAGTTCCCACTAGTTTGTTTTGGTCATCTCTGCAGGTTTCCCCATCATGATCCTGATGCACTTGCTCATAGAATCCCTCTTCTCTCTCTTTGACTGTACTCCCAGAGCTCTGCCTGGTGTTTGGCTGTGGATCTCTGCATCTGCTTCCATCAGTCATTGGGGCAAAGCTCTGTGATGACAATTAGGGTATTCACTGATCTGATCACTGGGGTAAGCCAGTTCAGTTAGGCACCCTCTCCATTATTTCTAGAAGTCCAAGCTGGGGTCATCCTTGGGGATTCCTGGCAACTTCCCTAGCACTGGGTTTCTCTCTATCCCCATGATACCTCCCTCTATCATGGTATCTCTCTCATTGCTTTCCCACTCCATCCCTGTTCCAACTCGACCATCCCATTCCATTATGTTCTCATCCCCTATCCCCTACCCTCCATTGCCCACCCCTCACCCCCAGTTTATTCATGGAGAGCTCATCTATTTTGCCTTCACCGGTCTATTTATGTGTCCCTCTTAGGGTCCTCCTTGTTAGCTAACTTCTCTGGAGCTATGGGTTGTAGTCTGGTTATCCTTTGCTTTACATCTAGTATCCACTTATGACTGAGTACATAACACGTTGTCCTTCTGAGTCTGGGTTACCTCACTCAGGATGATATTTTCTAGTTCCATCCATTTGCCTTCAAACCTCATGATGTCATTGTTTTTTACTGCTGAGTAGTACTCCATTGTGTATATGTGCTAAAATTTCCTTATCCATTCTTCAGTTGAGGGGCATCTAGGTGGTTTCCAGATTCTGGCTATTATGAATAATGCTGCTATGAACATAGTTGAGCATGTGTCCTTGTGGTATGATTGAGCATTCCTTGGGTATAAGCCCAAGAGTGGTATAGTTGGGTCTTAAGGTAGATTGATTCCCAATTTTCTGAGAAACCGCTATACTGATTTTCAAAATTGCTGCACAAGTTTGTACTCCCACTAACAGTGGAGGAGTGTTCCCCTTTCTCCCCATCCTCTCCAACATAAACTATTATCAGTGTTTTTGATCATAGCCATTTTGACAGGTGTAAGATGGTATCTGAGAGTTGTTTCAATTTGCATTTCCCTAATGACTAAGGATGTTGAGCAATTCCTTAAATGTCTTTTGGCCATTTGAGATTCTTATGTTGAGAATTCTTTGTTTAGCTCTGTAGCCCATTTTTTAATCAGATTATTCAGTATTTTGATATCTAGTTTCTTGAATTCTTTTTATTTTATTATTTTTATTTTATAATTTAATTTAACTTTACATATCAGCCACAGATTCCCCTGTCCTCCCTCCTCCCACCCACCCCCACCCTCCTTCCAGCCCACTCCCCATTCCCATGTCCTTCAGATCAAGGACTCCCCTGGGGATTCAGCTCATCCTGGTAGATTCAGACACAGCAGGTCCAGTCCCCTCCTCCCTTCACCCAGGCTGAGTAAAGTGTCCCTGCATAGGCCCCAGGTTCCAAACAGCCAGATCATGCACTAAGGACGGGTCCCAGTCCCACTGCCTGGGGGCCTCCCAAACAGTTCAAGTTAATCAACTTTCTCTCTTATCCAGAGGGCCTGATCCTGTTGGGGGCTCCTCAGTTATTGGTTCATAGTTCATGTGTTTCCACTAGTTTGGCTATTTATCTCTGTGCTTTTTCCAATCATGGTCTCAACAATTCTCGCTCATACAATCCCTCCTCTTTCTCGCTGATTGGACTTTCTCTTCAGATCATATAAACCTTTCACCTTCTGTTAACTTTTTAAAGCTTTTCTAAAAGTATAAATATTTTCCCAAAACTTAAAAGATTTATATATAATAATATAAATATATATATAAACTTTTTGTCATGATATTAATGGTCATAAAGAGTACTAACTAATTCTAGGAAAAGTCTTCATCTAGCTTCCTGTACATGATTTCAGGTTTGAGTCTCTATCAAGTAACTAGGAATTAAGTTTTTGTACTTGGATATACATTACAAATATAGATCCTTTAACCTCTTTGAGATCTGCTGAATATGGCATTTTAAATGTTTATGTTTTGGCAGTGAACCATGACTACACCTGTCAGTGACCTTTGAAGTTTCTAAAAGGGTGATGGGGCCCCACAATGACGATTCCACCAGGACTATGATAACGCCACTAAGCTGACAAACATCGCCTAAAAATTGTATTTGGACTACAGACTGCTTAGGACAATTTTGAGGTGTCAAGCAAAATGATCCAGCCTCACAGACTATTCTAACTAGGACTTGAGATAAGCCCTGCATTTTCCCATTATGCAGAGACTGAACAACAAATAATACAGCTAGCTCTCCCAGACTTGATAATTAACCCAGTTTTTTTCAGGGTCCCCTAAAGATATCATCACCCCCAGACAGCAGGAAGTAATTTTAAGAACATGACACCCACATTCCCAAGAGGTGGAGTGGGTGGGTCTTGGTCTTCCAATGGATTATGGGTATTTGTCATTGTTTATGGTGGTTGGTTACAAGTTGTTATTGGTAATGGTTAAAAAGAAGCTGAAAAAGGAGATTAGATTCATGGTTCTCGTTTAGAAAAGAAAAAAGGGATATAGAAATGAAAGGATAAAGGGTAGATTATTTAATCTACTCTGAAAGAAAAAACAGTGATATAGATATGATAATATAAAAAGGTAGATTATTGAATCTACTTTCAAAAAGCAACTACTAGTATTAAATATTATACATTGGCTTGGATCATTGTATATTAAAAAATGCCCAACTGTAGTACAGAAAACAATTGCAATCAGGACGTAAAGTACTTAGCCAATGCTGTTTGAATCTCCAGAGGTATTAACCATTCATTATATGGAGGATATTCTCTTCTCTTGATCATCTGATGAAAGCTTGAATGAATGTTTAATTTACATAATAAACAAACTAAAAGAGAAAAATTTATAATTTTGAACTAAATCATTGGGTATACTCTTGTCTGTTTATCGCTACTGAAGATTTGACTCTGCTCTTTGAGTTGCTTTCTGGCAACTCTTGATTAAATTCTATAAAATGTAACATCTGAAACAGAGCGTTTATTAGCTCATTAAATAATATGACTACTAATAGTAGCTCATAGAAATAACATCTTAGTGACAGAGAGCCTACAAAAATTATTTTTCTAGTAAATTGTTCATTCCACACTGTTAATAACATATTAACATATTAACATATTAATATAACATAACATATTAACATATATAGCATTAACATATTACTTGGGACCTATAAAAAAGGATCATCTTTTTACTATTTGATAAAAAATACTCCATGGGTATTGCCTAAACTTACCTTTTAAATTATATAGAGATTGTTTTTAATGCTTTTATAGATGGCTTTTTAAAAAGGACAAAGAGAATGTTTACACATACATTTCACAGGCTTCACAAAAAAGATTACCCGCTCTATGCTATACAGCTCAAATTAATATTCCTACAATTTCAGAAACAGCTCATGAAATGATTTTAAAATTCGATACCTTCCTAAAATAGGTTTTGAAAAAAAATTGTCAATGAAAAACACAGTCACTGCCAGCCACCGCCATGACAAGCAGCATGTGAAGATGCCAGTAAGCCACAAGCCATGTGGCAAGGTATAGATTTATGGAAATGGGTTAATTTAAGCTATAAGAACAGTTAGCAAGAAGCCTGCCACGGCCATACAGTTTGTATGCAATGTAAGTCTCTGTGTTTACTTGGTTGGGTCTGAGTGGCTGTGGGACTGGCAGGTGACAGAGATTTGTCCTGACTGTGGGCAAGGCAGGAAATTTCTAGCTACAACTGGAAGCTCAACTGCTCTACCTTTAATATGGTTAACTAATAAGCCTGTTTGGGTGGAGAGGTGTCCCATAATAAAAAAGAAAATTATAGGTGTTTGAGCAATTAGAACAAAACAGATGCTAAACACATTGAAAAACTACAATTCTTTGACATTCTTCTGTACTTGCAATTTAAAAAAACTAAAAAATGGCAGATATTGACTGATTTAAAAACTGTGAACAATGTAATTCAACCTATGGTTCATTTAGAGCCTAGAATTCCATTACATTCTTTATTGTCAAAGGCTTGGCTTATATAGTTGCTCATTTAAAACATTGCTTTCATACTATTTCCTTGCAAGAAAAGAATAGAGACAAGTTTGCTTTTACAGTTCCTACTTATAATAATCCCCAGCCTGTTAAAAAGTTATCTAAATGGAAAGCCCTTCCCCAGGGAATGTTAAATAGTTCAACTTTGTGTCAATAGTTTATAAATAAACCACTGGAAGTACTTCATAAACAATTTCCTCAATCCATTATTTGTCATTGTGATTCAGGATACTTGATCACATAGTGAACAGTGAGATTGCACTAATTAAATAAAATCAACCTTGGGTAAAGGGAAGGAGCCAGCAACTAGTTGACGGGAAGTAGCCATAGAAAGTTATAGGGAGTCCAGAAAATAGATAGAGAAAGGCACAGGAAGTAGTGAGGAGGGACATGGAGTTTCATGGTCCTGTTTAGTTTGGGACAGGGAAAGGAAAGCTCTCTTTCTGAGACTTCAACAAGGAGGAAGGCCAGCTCGTTGCTCCTCTGCCTTTCTGAGCTTGCAGGTTTTCACCCCAGCATCTGACTCCCAAGCCTTTATTGGTAAAATCATAAGATTTGGATTTATTTTAAAAACAACATCATTATATGGATAATATCTTAATAGCTGCCTCTGATGTCAATAGCCTTGAAAAGGTGTTTGCTGAGGTGCAACAGATTTTACCTCAATGGGGATTGCAAATTGCTCCTGAAAAAATTCCAAGAGGAGACTCTCTTAATTATTTAGAATTTAAATTAAATAAACAGAGAATCTAGCCACAAATAGGACAGATTAGAAGACATGAATTACATACACTTTATGATTTTCAAAATTTATTGTGAGATATTAATTGGTTGTGGCCTACAATTGGACTGACTACTCAAAAATTAAGTAGTTCATTTCAAATTTTACAAAGTGACTCAGATTGAAACAGTATCAGGCATTGAACAACTGAATGAGAAAAGGAGTTGGCCCAAGTAGAACAGAAATTGCAAGATGTCTATGTAATCTATTAGATCTCACAAATTGAATGTATTTTAGTAATTTTACCTTCTACTTATTCCCCTACTAGACTCACTAAAGGGAAGATAATGTTTTAGAATGGATATTTTTTAGCTCATAAACAGAATGAAAAGTTTATGGAAAGGTTTCTGGATTAATTATAAAAGGAAGAATAAGAGTTTATCAGTTGTAAGAAATAGGTCCAGCTGTGATTGTAATACCTTACACTAATGTTGAAATTATGCAATTATGGGTAATTAATGATGACTGACAAAGAACCTGTAGCAATTATTTCATAGAAATCAACAATAAATATGCCCAAAGTAAAGAAATTCAATTTATAAAAATAACTGAATAGATTATTCCCTATGTAGTAAAAAGAACTTCTATTTCTGGGACTCTTACTATTTATACTGATGGAAATAAATTAGGTTGGAAAGCAGGAAACATAAAAAAGTAGTACAAACTCCATATGCTTCAGTCCAAAAATCAGAATTATATGTGCCTTTCAATGGTATTAATAGATTTTAATGAGTCTCTTAATATACTTACTGATTCTCAATATGCAAAAAGAGTTTTATTGTATATAGAAACTGCTAAACTTATTCCTGATAAGTCAGAATTAACTTTGTTATTCATACAAGAGCAACCAGTAATCTGGGACAGAAGTTATTCACTATGTATCATCATTTGGTCTCATAGAGGATCTATGGGCCATTAGCAAAAGAAAATGAAGAAATTGATCAACTACTAATAGAAAATGTATTAGAAGCTTCAAAATTTCATAAAAAATCATGTTTATCATTAAAGCTTAAAGTAAAAAAATTTCCAATACCTGGTGACAAGCTAAATAAAATATAAAGAAAATTGTTCCACTTGTTTATATTACTCAAATTCCTTTTCCAGCAGGAAGTAATCCTAAGGGTTGCCAAAAAATGCAATTTGGAAAATGGATGTATTTCACTTAGCAGAATTTGAAAAAATAAAATATGTACCTCATGCCATTGATACATACTGTGGATTTCAATAGGTATCTGCCTTAAGTTCTGAAAAGGCTGAATCTGTAATTACACATTTATTAGAAACAATGGCTGTAATGGGTATATCGATACAAATTAAAACTGATAATGCGCTTGCTTATGTTTACAGTAAAGTAAAACATCTCTTTTGCAAATTATAACATAAAACACATTACAGGGATACCACATAACTCTACAGGACAAGCAATTGTTGAAAGAGCTAATCATACTTTAAAAGAGATGCTTAAAAAAACAAAAGGCTGATATGAGGACTCCCAGAGACTGATTACATCATGCTTTACTAACTTTATATTTTTAAATGTTAATGAAACAGGGCAACAGCTGCTGAAAGACATTGGACTGTGGAAAAAGCTGCTGAATTGGGTTATCATGTGTACTAAAAGGATGTTTTAACATCAGAATGGAACTCAGGGAAGTTGTTATGTTGCACTTGAGGTCATGCTTATGCTTCTGCAGGAGACAACAAGTTGTGGAAACCATCTAAATTAATAAAATTTTGACACAAGCATGAGAAATCACCTAGCTGCCTTGTCTGCTGACATCGATAACACAACTCTGGAAAGACAGAGATACAGAAAGCCCTTGCAATAATCAGCTGATCCTCCTACATGGGGATGGCTTAAGAAATTGACTGAAAAAGGGGAAGCAATAGTTCAGCTGGCTAGGAAGCCTTTGAATGCTACAACATTGTTCCATGCTATGCTGTCTGTGGTAACTGTACAGGTAATGGGGACCAATCATACTGGGCTTATATTCCTAATCCTCCCATTAACAAAAGGACCAGTTAGGGAGATACAGATATTCCTGTTGTGGTCAATGGAATCATCTTGGCTACCTGGTACTTATGACCAGAGAGAACCTGCAAGGCCTAAGGAATAGGGTAAGGAAATTGTAACCTATACTGTGGGAGTGCAAGGAATCCCTATTTGTATAGGTAATGGAACTCATTGTCTAACTATAACTTTTCAAATTTGGCTATCTATAATTAATACTACCCAGGAGATTCAAAATAAAATTTTTATGCTTTATGCATTTGGGTTTAGAGGACAGGAGACTAATTCTACTAGTTCCGTAAATCTGCCATTTTGTGAGATGTGGGTTAGCAATAAGGAATATGATTATATACATGGGTAGCTATGTAAAAGTGAGAACCATCAGGTGCCTATTAATATCTCCCAAGGAAAAGTAATTGATCTAAGCCCTTGTGGATTCCCATGAGGAAAATACTCTCACTCAGAGTTGATGGCAAAGGTATGGCAAAGGTATGGTTTGAATGGAATTAGAGAAATTAGCTGTACTCTTGATGAACCTATGCAATGGAATGGTGTTGGGATGTCAGCTCTTATTTGCAATTTGACAATTCCGTTCAAACTAATTTGTAGAAATTGGCAAGTACCTTACATCCTCTTAAAGTATTGAAAGGAAGGTTAAACATTAATGATGGACATATACTTTGTCCTTTAGATGAAATCAAAATCATCACTTTGCGGCATGTGTACCATTACCTTATGTATTACTGAAACAAATACTAAACAATGGCACCCTAATCACTGTGGCATCACTTGGAACAGTGTATCCTTCATACCTGCGTTAATGCTAGTATGTCATTAGATGTCACCCCTGAATGCTTATATATTCTTGGAGCAAGGCTAATAGTTTGGATGCTGGTGAAGTTGTCGAGGCCATGGCATGCTAACCTGTGATGATTCTAGTCCAGAAACTCTCTGAAAAACTATTAAGAAGAACTCACAGGATGATTGGATTGATTGTTGCTGTGGTTATGGGAATTATTGCATTGACTGCTATTGATTCGTCAGCTGGACTCACCCTTCATAAGGAAATTCAGACTGCTGAATTTATTAAAGACTGGCCTAAACATGTTGCAGAACTTTGTGCTCGGCAAAATAGAATAGATAGTAAG
Organism: Peromyscus eremicus; assembly: GCF_949786415.1. Classification (NCBI taxonomy): domain Eukaryota; kingdom Metazoa; phylum Chordata; class Mammalia; order Rodentia; family Cricetidae; genus Peromyscus; species Peromyscus eremicus. The sequence continues at coordinate 35,875,822 of NC_081438.1, read as the reverse complement.
ATAGACTGTGAAATAACTGATTTGAGACAAGTTGTAATCTTAATGGGAGATCAGATAGAGACAGTGAGGGAGCAAATTAAATTAAAATGTAATTAGAATGTTATATCTTATTGTATTGCATCTTTAAGGTTACTGAAAGCAAGTATGATTTGAATTTTTAAGTCTAGATGTGTATATATGAGAGTTGCTTATACCATTTTCTATAATTTTTGCTTATTTATAATATTGTAAGGGGCTGGGGAGATGGCACCAGAGTTAATAGCATATATTGTTCATGCAGATGACCTGAGTTTGGTTCCTAGCACCCACCTTTGATGGCTCACAACCACCTGTAACTCCAGCTCTAATACCTCTGGCCTCCATGATCATCAGCATTCATGTGAAGAGACACACAAACCAAGCAAACATGCACATACACATAATTAAAAGTAATAACAATAATAGGTGTTTAAAAATAAAATATTGGAGCCGGGCGTTGGTGGCGCACGCCTTTAATCCCAGCACTCGGGAGGCAGAGGCAGGCGGATCTCTGTGAGTTCGAGGCCAGCCTGGACTACAGAGTGAGTTCCAGGAAAGGCGCAAAGCTACACAGAGAAACCCTGTCTTGAAACAAAAAATATTGGGACTGGAGAGATGGCTCAGTAGTTAAGAGCACTGACTGCTCTTCCAGATGAACCAGGGTCAGTTCCCAGCACCCATATGGCAGCTCACACCTGTCTGTAACTTCAGCTCCAGGGATTCTGACATCCGCACACAGATGTAGGCAAAACACCAAAGAATATAAAATAAAAAGAAATTAAAATTAAATAAATGAAATATTAAAGTAAAATTAATATTTAAACCCTTAAAATAAAATATTAGTATCAATATTAAATAATTTAATGTAAAAAATCCTTTAAAAATTAAAAGCTAAATTAAATTAATCTTAAAAATAATAAATTATTTCAGTCTCTGGGCTAGGGAATGTAGCTTAGTGGTAGAATGACTGCCTAGAGTACACCAGACCCTGGTTTTGATACAATGAAAATACAGAATTTAAATGAGGTGCATATACCAACTTATCCAAGGCTCAGATAAGCTCTTGCTCACTTATGCTTCTGTAAGTAAGTACAATTAAATTCACTGGTACACACAGACACATAAAAAACTAATGAAAAATGTAAGCAAAATTTTTCATATAAAAACGATATTAGGGCCAGGCATGGTGGAAAATGCCTTTAATCCCAGTACTTGGAAGGCAGAAACAATCATATCTTTGAGTTCAAGGCAAGACTGGTCTACATATCCAGTACCTGAACAGTTAGGGCTACTTAAAGAGATCATGTCCCAAACAAACAAACAAACAAACAAATAACAATAAGTAGATAAACAAACAAATAAATATTAGTCAGTGAAAAGTTGAGAAAACACTATCAAGTGTTGACAAGCAATAATGTTGCTAGGAGACATTCACACAGGGCCACTGGACAGACAGCAAAGCCTGCTGTTGGCATTGAATGACATGGTCTTTATGGGCTACGTCAACTCAGCAGACCCTGTGTTCAGGCCTGTGGTTCCTAAGGATGGAGGAGAAGAGATGAAGAGGCAGGAAGAGCCAGAGCCTCCTCCCACTTGTTTGTGTCTCCTAGCATATGATGACACCCACTCTAAAGATCTACCCAAACTCCAGCATCAATGACAGGGAACAGTTCCTGCTGCTGACTCAGCTGCTTTACAGAACCATTGAGGCTGTAGATCCAAGGAAGAACACTTTGATTTTTAAATACAAATTGACTTTGATCTCCAAAGTCAATTCAATTAGACAGGACACAATGATATACTCCACTATCAAAAGTCTTGGCTGGGGATGGTAGTGGCTTAGGCCTTTAGTTTCAGAACTTAGGAGATAGAGGCAGGTGAATCTCTGTGAGTTCAAGGCCTGTCTGGTATAGAGTGAATTCCAGAACATCCAGAGCTGTTTCACAGAGAAACCATGTCTAAAAACCAAAACAAAGCAACAAAACACAAGGCCCAGAATCCATGGAACACCAAAGCCTGTCAAAAAGCCACAATGTGCAATGTTCTGAAGATAATTAGACCTGGAAACCATGGTACTTAATGACATGGCATCACCCTTACAACAGAGAGGTGCATGACTACAGTCCTGGGCTGACATTGTCCTTGCACATGTAGAGTACATCTTCCTAAAGGATCAACTCCATAGAACTTTCCAGAATACTCACCCCCATATTTTTCCATACTTTTTATTGCACTTGACATCAAATTTCCATACACCCTGGAAAGAGAAATAGCATGAAATCCATTATTGCCCTGTATGTACCAACCCTTCTGTAACCAGGGAACCAAAGCCTGAAGTCCCATGAAAGTAGGTTTATTGCTTCTGACAGAGAAAAGTTCTTCAGTAACATTGAGTTGTACCAGCCAGATGGCTCAGTGGAATAAGGGAAAGTGATAGGGCAGGACAACTGATATCTTCCTGTAGCCTCTGCATTCACCCTTATAGACATGTACCTATACATACCACCAGATACAAGCATGTGTACAGTAATAATCATTATCATCATCATCATAATAATAAATTGTGTTAAAGAATGTGCAAAGTAAGCATAGAACCTTTAGGAAGAAAAACCTGAGCAGATATTTCAGTGTTAGAGCACTTGCCTGATATGAAGAAGGCCCTGGATCCCATTCTCAGTACCACAAAAACAAAAGGGAATAGAAAATTTGTCATTAGGCTTGGAGATGTGATCCAGCAATTAAGAGCACTTGTTGATCTTCCTGAGGGTCCAAGTTCCATCCCCAGCACCCATATCCAACACCTCACAACCATCTGTACCTCTGTCTCCAGATAATCCCTTGCCCTCTTCTGGCCTCTGTAGGTACTGCACTCATGTGCACAAACCCACACTTATATGCATGAAATCTTCTTTCTAAAAGAATCAATTGTTAACCTGGACCTCCATTTCTACAGGAAGAGAGTGAAGCAAAATATTCTAGTTCTCAAGAACCCAGACATGCCATGAAGGGTGAATGTTGGGGATAGAGCCATGGAAATAACCTCAGGGGTTCAGTGATTGTAGAGAACCCAAGTATATGAAAAGTCTGCCAATGGTGTGTCTATGTGGATCTGTGATATGCTGATGCTTCAGAAATATTTAGTAAAAAGAAAAAATGTTGCTTATGAGCCCAGGTACAAAGAGGAGAATTTTAATCTAGTTCATACAGCTTGATGTCCTTGAAGCTGGGAACCCCTTCAAGATTTTTCTTCAATAAGTACAGCAGTGTCTTTCCATAATCTGCACTGGGTAAGAAACAAACTTCTTTTTGCTCGCAAAGTTTGAGCATCATGTCCTAAATATCAAGATTAACTGGGCTGCAGATCTGGGCGTTTCATGCCAGGCAAACTTGACGTTGAATAAACTGACATTAGGGCCAGTGAGATGACTCTGGATGAAAAGACACTTGACATCAACCCTGATAACCTGAGTTTCATCCCTAGGACTCATGTGGTGGAAAGAGAAAACTGACCCACAAGTTGTCCTTTGACCTACGTGTGCAGAACATCAACCAAAATTAATAAATATGGAGGAAAGTTGACAATGGGAGTAGTGAAGGTAGGTCAGTGGGAAAAATCACACCCTAAATATCAGAGTTTGGATCTCCAGTATCATTGCAAGTGCTAGGTAGTGGGTTAAAGCCCTCCAGTAGTCCCGACTTGCCGGAGACAGAAACACGGGCTTCCTGGAACAAGCTGGCTTGCAAAACCCCTAAAGTCAGAGAGAGCTTGGTTCAAGTGAGAGACCCTGTATCAAAGCATAAAATGAAGAGCAATCAAGAAGACAACCAATATCAACCTCTGGCCCCTCCATGCACACACAAATCCATGCATATGTACCTGCACACATATGGGTACTCACACACATGAAAATACATGCATACAAACTAGGAACACACACACACACACACACACACACACACACATTTAATAGTTTTTAGTTGGCAACAGAGCCCCAAGGAACCAGTTGACATTCTCTAATATCATGAGAACACACAGTATAAGGGCCTGAGGTCTCAGAATTTCCTCCCAAGGACCACTTAATATAACTAAACCATTATTGTCCATTAAGGAAGCCATATGGGGGAGTTCAATCAATACTTACCTTGTAGCAATTCAGCAGAGTTCCTAAAAATGGCAGAAGTTTGGGTCCAGGGATTCCCTGTTTCTTAAAGACATCATGTTTATGGGTCCCATATCTGTAAAGTCAAACCGAAATCCTTGTGACCACACACACAGAAGAGAGGAGATAAACACGACCAAAACACCAAAATGAAGCAACCAATGACTTGGCTGCTCCTCCATTTCCCAGGAACTTAGTGAAAGGCTGAGGGGTCCAGCGTGCATGGCAGCCCACTGTTTATACCTGTTTCTACTGAGTTCTGGTGGATCTGTGGGTAACCTGAAAGTCAATCAGGTCATAGCCAGAGTAAATCTTATCAGAAAACCTCCTGACCTCAGAAAGAGGGAGTTGAAAGTACATGTGGGTGTGCCCAGCATATTTGCACACTGTCAATATGAACTTTAATAGTTAGCATAACTGGGGAGCCCGCCAGCACCCAATTGGATTAAGAGGTGAGTCTTTATCTTCATACCCGAACACCCCAGCCCCTAGGCTCTGGGCCCAGGGGTACAGCAATTTGCCTCTACACCACCACCCATTGCAGTACCAGTTTCAGCCCAGTCACAGGCAGACCTTCTGCAGACAGATCAGACTACCACCATCCCCCATCAGACCCTGTAACCTAAGCCCCACCTCCCACAAATCCCACCCACCCTCTGAGACTGCAACTGTTCCCTGAGACAGAGTCCCAGCACACAATTGGACTAAGAGGTGAGTCTTTGTCCTCATACCTGAACACTCCAGCCCCTAGGCTTTGGGCCCAGGAGCACAACCCTGCACCCCTACACCACCACCCATTGCAGTCCCAGTTTCAGGCCAGTCAGCTGGCAGACCTACTTCAGACAGGTCAGACTACCACCATCCCCGACCAGACCCTGTAACCCACAAGCCCCACCCCTCCCAACCCACCCATGTGCCTAGATTGCAGCTACTCCCTGAGACAGAGTCCACAAGCGCCAATTGGACTAAGAGCTGAGCTCCCACTGGACCAAGAGTATCAATCAGACCAAGAGAGCCTCACTCAGACACAGACCTCGCTTGCAAGTGGAGAAAGAGATGGGTAGACACCAGTGCAAAAATACAGTCAACAAGAAAATAACTAATATGCTTCCATCAGAACCTACATCAGCAAGACCTGAACATTCCAACACAGAAGAAACAGAAGAAATTGAGCGTAAAGGACCTTAAGAAGATGATAGAGAGCTTTGAAGAGGAAATGAAAAATTCCCTTAAAGAATTCAGGAAAAGTCAAACAAAAAAAGGGAAGAAATCAGTAAATAAGAAAGCAAGAGAAAGCAATTAAACAAGTGTGAGAAACAGTTCAAGATTTGAAAACTGAAATTGAGACAATAAAGAAGACACAACTGAGGGAATGCTGGAAGTGGAAAACCTGAGTAAATGAACAGGAACTACAGGCACACGCATAACCAACAAAATGCAAGAGATGGAACAGCAGATCTCTGGCATTGAAGATATGATAGAGGAAATAGATTCATCAGTCAAAGAAAACACTAAAGCCAGCAAAATCATGACTCAAAATGTCCAGGAAATTTGGTACACCATGAAAAAACCAAACTTAAGAATAACAGGGATAGAAGAAGGAGAAGAATACCAACTTAAAGACACAGAAAATATATTCAACAAAATCATAGAAGAAAACTTTCTCAACCTAAAGAAGAAAATGCCCATAAAGATACAAGAAGGTTACAGAACACCAAATAGACTGGATCAAAAAAAATCCCCTCACCACATAATAATCAAACCATTAAACATACACAATAAAGAAAAAATATTAAGAGTTTCAAAGGAAAAAGGCCAAGTAACATATAAAGGCAGACCTATAAGAATAACACCTGACTTCTCAATGGAGACTCTAAAAGCCAGAAGATCCTGGACAGATGTTATGCGGACACTAATAGACCATAGATGCCAACCCAGACTATTATACCCAACAAAACTCTCAATCAACATAGATAGAGTAAACAAAATATTCCATGATAAAACCAGATTTAAACAATATTTCTCCACAAATTCAGCCATACAGAAAGCACTTGAAGGAAAAATTCAACCTAAGAAAGTTAGATACACCCATGAAAACATAGGCAATAGATAGTCCCAAACCAACAAATACCAAAGAAGGAAAACATACAACAGCACCACCAAAAAATAACAGGAATTAACAATAACTGGTCATTAATATCAATTCACCTATAAAAAGACACAGGCTAATAGAATGGATACGAAAACAAGATCCATCCATTTGCTGCATACAAGAAACATACCTCAACTTCAAAGACAGACACTACCTCAGAATAAAAGGCTGAGGAAAGACTTTCCAATCAAATGGATTTAAGAAGCAAGCTGGTATAGCTATCCTAATATCTAATAAAATAGACTTCAGACTAAAATCAATCAAAAGAGATTAGGAAGGACATTATATATTTATCACAGAGAAAATCAGACAAGATGAAGTCTCAATTTTGAATATTTATGCCCCAAATACAAGGGCACCTACATTCATAAAAGAAACATTACTAAAGCTTAAATCGCACATCAAACCCCATACACTAGTAGTGGGAGACTTCAACACCCTACTCTCACCAATGGACAGGTTTGCCACACAGAAACTTAACAGAGAAATAAGAAAACTAACAGACATTATGACTCAATTGGACTAAATAGATATCTACAGAACATTCCACCCTAACACAAAAGAATATACCTTCTTTTAAGCATCTTATGGAACCTTCTTCAAAATCAAACACATGCTTGGTCATGAAGCGAATCTCAACAGATATAAAAAATTTGAAATAACCTCTTATATCTTATTGGACCACTATGGCTTAAAGTTAGATTTCAACAACAACAAAAATTACAGAAAACCTACAATCTTATGGAAACTGAATAATGCCCAATTGCATCACCAATTGGTCAAGAAAGAAATGAAGAAAGAAATTAAATATTTCCTAGAAGTCAATGAAAATGACAGTACAACATATCCAAACTTATGGGACACTATGAAAGCAGTGCTAAGAAGAATGCAATGCACTAAATGTCCACATAAAGAAGTTGGAGATATCTCACAGTAGTGACTTAACAGCACAACTGAAAGCTCTAGAACAAGAAGAAGCAAACTCACCCAGGAGAAACAGATGCCAGGAAATAATCAAATTAAGGGCTGAAATCAATAAAATAGAAAAAAGAGAACAACACAAAGAATCAATGAAACAAAGAGTTGGTTCTTTGAGAAAATCAACAAGATAGACAAACCCTTATTCAAATCGACCAAAAAGCAGAGAAAGAGCATCCAAATTAACAAAATCAGAAATGAAAAGGGAGACATAACAACAGATAATGAGGAAATCCAGAAAATCATCAGGTCATACTTCAAAAACCTGTACTCCACAAAATTGGAAAATCTGGAAGAAATGGACGATTTTCTGGATAGGTACTCCATACCAAAGTTAAATCAAGACCAGATAAACCACTTAAATAGACCAATAACCCCTAAAGAAATAGAAACAGTCATTAAAAGTCTCCCAACCAAAAAAAGCCCAGGACCAGATGGTTTCAGTGCAGAATTCTACCAGATTTTCAAAGAAGAGCCAATACCAATACTCTTCAAATTGTTCCACACAATAGAAACAGAAGGAACATTACAAAATTCTTTTTATGAGGCTACAGTTACCCTGATACCCAAACCACACAAAGATGCTACACCCTGACATTAATCCACACATTTATGAACATATGATTTTTGACAAAGAAGCCAAAACTATACAATGGAAAAAAGAAAGTATCTTCAACAAATGGTGCTGGCATAACTAGATATCAACATGCAGAAGATTGCAAATAGATCCATATCTGTCACCATGCACAAAACTCAAGTCCAAAACTCAAGACTTCAACATAAAACCAGTTACACTGAACTTGATAGAAGAGAAAGTAGGAAGTAGTCTTGAACGCATTGGCACAGGAGACCATTTCCTAAATATAACACCAGTAGCACAGAGCAACAATTAATAAATAGGACCTCCTGAAATTGAGAAGCTTTTGTAGAGCAAAGGACACGGTCAATAAGACAACCTTACAGAAAGGGAAAAGATCTTCACCAACCCCACTTCTGACAGAGGGCTGATCTCCAAAAATATACAAAGAAATCAAAAAGCTAGACTTCAAAATACTGAACAATCCAATTTTAAAAAATGGGCTACAGAACTTAACAGAGAATTCTCAACAGAAGAAGCTCAAATGGCTGAAAGACATTTAAGGAATTGCTCGACATCCTTAGTCATCTGGGAAATGCAAATCAAAACTGCTCTGAGATACCAGCTTACACCTGTCAGAATGGCTAAGATCAAAAACACTGAAAACAGCTTATGTTGGAGAGGATGTGGAGCAAGGGGAACACTCCTCCACTGTTGGTGGGAGTGCAAACTTGTACAGCCACTCTTGAAATCAGTATGGCGGTTTCTCAGAAAATTGGTAATAAGTCTTCCTCAAGACCCAGCTATACCACTCTAGGTCATATACCCAAGGAATGCTCAATCATACCACAAGGACACATGCTCAACTATGTTCATAGCAGCATTATTTGTAATAGCAAGAACCTGAAAACAACCTAGATGCCTTTCAACTGAAGAATGGATAAAGAAAATGTGGCACATATACACAATGGAGTACTACTCAGCGGTAAAAAACCATGATATCATGAAATTTGCAGGCAAATGGATGGAACTAGAAAATATCATCCTGAGTGAGGTAACCCAGACTCAGAACGACAAACATAGTATGTACTCACTCATAAGTTGATACTAGATGTGAGGGAAGGGATGGCCAGACTGCAACCCATAGCTCCACAGAGGCTAGCTAACAGGGAAAGACCCTAGGAGGGACACATGGATGACCCAGCGAAGTAGAAGTGGGTGAGATCTACATGAATGGACTGTGTGTGGGGGCAGTGGTGGAAGGTGAGGAATGGGAGATGAGAACATAGAGAAATAGGAGGGTCAAACTGTAACAGGCACAGAGTGTGAGGGCAGGGAAGGAGATACCATGATAGATGAGGACATCATGGGAATAGGAAGAGGCAGGGTGCTGGGGAGGCTCTCAGTAATCCACAAGGATGACCCCACCTTGGACTGCTGGCAATGGTCCAGAGGGTCCCTGGACTGGTCTACTCTGGTGACTGGTCTAGCAAATAACCTAACTGTCATCATAGAGCCTTTGTCCTGTGACTGATGGAAGCAGTTGCAGAGATCCATGGCCAAGCACCTGGCTGAGCTCCGGGAAGCCAATCGATGAGAGAGGAGGGATTCTGCAGGTGGGGGACATTGAGATCATGATGGGAAAAAGTGCATAGATGACTGGCCACACTAGTGGAAGCCCATGAACTGAAGACTAGTGGCTGTGGAGCCCCCATGGGACTGGACTAGGCCCTCTGAATACGGAAGACGGTTGTTTGGCTTGAACTGTTTAGGGGGCACCCAGGCAGGGGTTTGGAATCTATCTCTGGTGCATGGACAGGCATTTGGGAATCCGGTGGCTGTGGTGTGATCCCTTATGCAGCCTTGGTGCAGTGGGGAGGGGCTTGAACTTGCCTAGGCTCAGTGTGCTGTGCTCTGCTGACTCCCCATGGGAGACCTTGATTTGGGGGATGTGGAGATGTGGGGTGGCTTGGGAGAGAGGGTTGGGGGGTGGGAGGAGGGCGAAGGTGGGATTTGTGGGTAGTATGTAGAGTGAGTAGAAAAATTCTTAATAAAGAAAAATGAAAAAAATAAGAAAAATAAAAAATTGAGTATAGTAGAGTGCTTGACTAGCACATACAGGCTCTGGTTTGACCCCTCCTTATGCCAAAAAAATTCAAAAAGAACTCAGTTGTTACTTCATTTGGGGCCTTCAAGATGATTCCACAGGTAAAGGCAATGGCTGCCAATGTTGATAATCTGAATTTGACCCCCAGGAGCTACATGATAGGAAAGAACTGACTCCCCAATGTTGTCTACACACACACACACACACACACACACACACACACACACACACACACACTGTCTCCCTAGTTCCAATAAATAAAAACGTGTAATTTTAAATTTTTTTACAACAGTTAATTTCATCTTCTGCTCACCTTCTAAAGTTTTATTCTTATGCCTGTGGAGGGCGTCAGATCCCATGCAACTGTAGTTACAGACGATTGTGAGTTACATGTGGATGGCAGGATTCAAACCTGGGTCCTCTGAGAAGAGCAGTCAGTGCTCTTAACCACTGAGCCATCTCTCCAGCCACTGCTTCTGATACCACTTTTGACCTTGCAGACAGAATATAGGTGTGAGAATTACCCCCATCTTGAGGACATGGTGGGAGAGGATCTTTGGTGGTTACTCACTGGTATAGGAGCACTAGACTGATTGCTAGGAGGACCCAGGTTTCCAGGGAGAGAACTGAAGTCAGGTCCATCGTGGCTTGTCTGTCAGCAGTGTACCCCCCTGTGTTCTCCCTCCAGCTGTGTGTGCTACCCTCTGTAGGGCTTCCCTTCTGCCCAACGGTGCTGAAGTGTGTGCAGCCTGTGGTGTTTATACCCTGGGAAGATGGTGGGGCCAGGGCTCCAGCCAGTAGATAAATCACCTCTATATCACCTGGACTTTGGTATCCTCTTCACTTTGGCAGATCAGAAAGTTCATGCACAGCCTGTTTTGACCTCCTGTGTTAACATTCTGTGAAGATTCAATAAATAATGTTGTCATTTCAGGAAGATGAGAGGTTCTTCCTTTTTATCAAAAGTTCAAGCAAATTCATTGACATAAAATGCTCTCTCACAAAGAGGGTCTTCATTCATAAATAAATGAACTGAAGCAAAAATTGTCCAATCTGCATACAGATCTTTACAAAATTCTTTTGTCCCTCCCTGGAAGACATTTTGTCATTTTTGACAACTTAACCCAGCAAAACAATGTGGTTATATTTTTTTGTGCTGAAATGTGATTTTGTTTGTATGTTAATAAATAAATTTGCCTGGGGGTCAGAGCTAATAGCAAGCCATTTAGCAGAAGTCTGGCAGTAGTAGCACATGCCCTTAATCAAATCACACGGCAGGCAGAGTCTGTGTGTTCAAGGACATAGCCAGCTTGGTGACACACACCTTTAATCCAAGTACCAACCATAGAGACTTGGAGATTTATATAGTCAGGCAGTGACGAAGAAGTCATGTGGTTGGATTTAGAACCAATGAGAAGGCAGAACAGAAAGTTAATAAAAACAGACACACAGGAAGTAGATCTCTTTCTCAGAGGAAAGATGACAGCGACAGCAAGGGGTAAGAAGGTAGTCTTAGCTCTTGGCTGCTGCTCAATCTCTGGGCTCTTAACTCTGCATTTGGCTCTGTGTTTCTTATTTAATAAGACTGTTTAGAATTACATCTAATTTGGGGCCCAATGTGGCAACATGGCTCCCCAGCTCCCCAGCTTGGCCCAGCTCGGCCTAGGCCCCTGGCCTGACTGACCTTAGCTACAAGTGGTTACCCGCAGCTGCAGCTACTTGCAGCTAGATTGCCAACTCAAGCAGTGGCTCAGGCTTAAAAAAAAGTCAGTGCTACAAACAACTCAGGCCCAAATTGGCTCAAGCAGGAGCAGATGGCACGTGGCTTTTCTCTCCCCACCCCCTTTCTCTCTCTTTCTCTCTTTGGATTCCCATCTCGGATGTTAGGTAGCTGTTTTGAAATTCCCTCGGAATTCTACTGTTCTATACAGACTTGGTAAATCAATTAAGATATCAGATATTTTAGAGGAAAAACTACTTAAAAGAGAAAATTTTTTCCACATTAAAAAAATGGGTATTATGTGTACATTAGAAGAAAATTGGGCTGTGTTTGATAAAACTTTAGGCAGTCTGAAAATGGAACAATTATATGAGAAGATTAATGTTGATGGGATGTACATCACACCAATTATGCACATTATTACTTTCCTTATCCTTATTTTACTATTTAAAAAGATAGTCAATTTAAGTGCCAGGATAAAAGCTTTAGAAAAGCTGTTAAAATGAATTATGGAGAAATTCAGACTCAGACAGAAGAATTTAAGGGTGAAATTATTACAGGATTGGATTATAAGGTTACAGAAAGAAAGCCTGTTTTCAAACAATCACCTTAGTTTGTCCGGTAACCATATAGCAGCTACCTGGTCAAGTGAATTCACAATTGGACTCTAATTGAAATGTTAGATTTAAGAAGGTTTAAGGAGGCAATAGTATCTTATGGCATGCGTACCCCATTTGTAAAGCAAATGTTAAACTCCTGGTCAATTTGTAAAAGGATTATTCCACAGGACTGGAGAGAGCTGGTAAATGCTGTCCTGGAACCTGGGGCCCAGTTGGAGTGGCGTATGTGGTTCAGAGATGAAGCTAAAAACAGAAAATCAATGGAGGGCTAGAGGTGTGCAAATCTCCCAGGATCAGCTTGTTGGAGAAGACTAATATGCTGAAATACAAAGACAATATTTATATGATAACCAAACCCTAATTCTATGTCGAATGGCAGCCTTGAATGCATGGGACAGAACTGACGAAGCAAGAAAGAAAACTGAGTCATTCACAAAAGTTATACAGGGCCTAAAAGAATCCTTCATGGATTTCTTACAAGACTGACTTCAGCAGTAAATAGAATGGTCCCAAATTCAGAAGCTAGCCAGATAATAATCGAATCTTTGGCTTTTGAGAATGCAAATGCAGCATGAAAGAGAATAATCAAGCTGTTAAAGGCAAGATCTTCACACTTGGAAGATTGGAATAGAGACATGTTTAATGTTGAGTCTCATGGCCATGATGATATATGGATAGGAGAAGCAATTTCAAAAGGTTTGAGGAATGTCAGATGTTTTGGATGTGGAAAGCAAGGACATTTGAAAAGGGACTGTAAACAGGGCATTCATAGAAACAATGTTTTATCAAGGAACAATGGCAACAGAATGCCCCTTCCTTCTGGAGTATGCAGAAGGTGTGGTAAGGGTAAACATTGGACCAACGAATGTAAATCAACAAGGGACAGACAAGGTAATCCTTTGCCTCAGTCAGGAAACTCCCAGAGGGGCCTCAGGCAGGCCCCAACAGCAAATCCAATTCAGACCTTTTCTCAGTCATAGAAGAAACCCCTGCTTAGAGCAATTAAATAACCAAATGCCTATTGGAATAAACCAGGCTGCTTGGGGTGATGGAACAGCTGAGACAGAGAGAACAGAAAAGTCAGGAGAAACCATAAAGAAAATTTTTTTGCACACTTCTATAAATGAAAAAAGACCAAAATTAACAATAAGAATAAATGATGTTTTGTTGTCTGGTAGACACAGGTGCTGACATGACCATAATTGCACCAGAATTTTGGCATCCAACTTGGCCTCTTCAAGAGGTAAACGTTGCTGTGGATATCATTCTGTATAAATAAAACACTGATTGGCCAGTGGCCAGGCAGGAAGTATAGGTGGGACAAGGAGAGAGGAGAGTTCTGGGAAGTGGAAGGCTGAGGAGAGAGACACTGCCAGCCACCACCATGACAAGCAGCATGTGAAGATGCCGGTAAGCCACGAGCCACGTGGCAAGGTATAGATTTATGGAAATGGATTAATTTAAGATATAAGAACAGTTAGCAAGAAGCCTGCCACAGCCATACAGTTTGTATGCAATATAAGTCTCTGTGTTTACTTGGTTGGGTCTGAGCAGCTGTGGGACTGGCGGGTGACAAAGATTTGTCCTGACTGTGGGCCAGGTAGGAAAACTCTAGCTATAAAACGTTCAGCTTTTAGGGATTGGAACATTATCTAAAGTGAAACAGAGTACAAGATGGCTTGAATGTATAGGTCCAGAAGGACACAGAGGAAAATTAAAACCATATGTGGCTAACATAGCTATGAACCTATGGGGTCAAGACCTGTTACAACAATGGAATACTCAGATTAACATCCCTCCAACCTCAGAAACAAATCATAAACTGGCACATGTTTCTGAGAGAAATATTAGAAGATATTTTTCTAATGAGTGGTCACCAGCCATCCAGATTGTACAAGAACAGAGCACAACAACTGATGATCTTCCAGAGACACCAACAGCTCTATCTTTAAAATGGATAACAGACAAGTTTGTATGGGTCCAGCAATGTCCTTTAACAACAGAGAAACTCCAGGCTTTAGAAGAGCTGGTAAAAGAGCAGTTAAATGCTCAGCATATCAAAGAATCAACCAGCCCTTGGAATTCTCCTGTATTTGTTATTAAAAAGAAATCTGGTAAATGGAGAATGGTAACAGACCTTAGAGCAATTAACCAAGTAATTCAGTGAGTGGACACTCTACAATCCAGAATTCCTTTGCCTACTCTGTTACCTAAAGGATGGCCTTTCATAGTTATTGATTTAAAAGACTGTTTCTTTTCAATACCCTTACAAGAAAAAGACAGAGAAAGATTTGCCTTCACAGTGTCTACTTATAATAATTCTCAGCCAGTTAAGAGATATCAATGGAGGGTCCTCCCATAGGGAATATTGAATATCCCAACTCTGTGCCAATATTTTGTACAACAGCCATTGGAAGTGATACGTAAAAAATTTCCTAAATCTGTAATTTATCATTATATGGATGATATTTTACTATCTGACTCAAATGCAGATACTTTAGAAAGAATGTTTGAAGAAGTAAAGAAAATTTTGCCTTGCTGGGGATTACAAATTGCTCCTGAAAAGATACAAGAGGAGATTCTATTAATTATTTAGGATATAAAATAGGTCTACAAAAAATTAGACCCCAAAAGGTACGAATTAGGAGAGATTGATTATGCACTCTTAATGACTTTCAAAGATTATTTGGAGACATTTTTCATCTACAAACTATTGTTGGGGCAAAAAAATGATGAACTGAATAATTTGTTCAAAACCTTAGAAGGGGACAAGGACTTAAATAGTCAAAGAGAATTATCACCTGAAGCTGAGAAAGAATTGGCCTTGGTAGAAAAGAAAGTACATGAAGGACACATGGATCATATCGATCCAAAGCTGGATTGCATTTTGGTTATTTTACCCTCTAGGCATTCTCCTACAGGAATATTAATGCAGAGGGAAGATATTATATTGGAATGGATATTTTTACCAAATAAACTGAGTAAAAAAATTAAAAACTTATGTGGAAAAAAATCTCTGACTTGATTTTGAAAGAAAAATTGAGACTTCATCAATTAGCAGGGAAGAAGTGAGGCTGACAATGGTGAGGATGAAGTAAGAGAGAGAGTGGGGTAAATTAGTCAGAATGCCTCAGATTACACATGTAACATTGTCAGACAACAAAATGCATTAATTAAAAATAAATACAGTATGGTGCTCTGGGTTGGGGATGTAGCTCAGTTGAGAGAGTACTTGCCTAGTATATACAAAGCCTGGGGCTGGATCACCAACATCTCATAACAGGGCCTGGTGGTTGTTCTAATCCCTGTACTCCAGAGGTAGAGACTAGAAGACCAGAAGTTCAAGACAACGTTGTCTACATGGCAAGTTTAAGTTAGCTAGTCTGGGCTATAGTGTGAAACACTGTATTAAAAAAGGACATGTCACTTCAATAAGGAAGTCAGTAGATGAGACACTCCAGGTGTTTGGATATATTCCTTTAACATACAATGCTGCATCTCCATGTTTTCTTTGTATATAATTCCATTCTATGGAAGTAAAGAGCACACAGGCTGCTGGGAAATATAGCTCAGTGGTAGAGCATTTGAGCTGCATGCATGATGTCTAGATCCAATCCCTTAGAGCAGAGGGGAAAGTCCCCAAACAACAAAGTTCAGGCTACATTGGTAATACTTTGGATAGGTGAGATGGCTTGACTGGTAAAGGTGCTTGCTGCCAAAACATGATGATGGTAAGTTTGACCCCTGGGGCCCACATAGTAGAAGGAGAGAATCAATTCCTGCAGGATGTCTTCTGACCTCCACATGGGTGCCATAGCACAGTCACAGACACACACACACACACACACACACACACACACACACAAAGTACATTTAATAAAAAAAAATAAAATAGCCCTAAGACCATGTATTCTGTTATTTCCCCTGTATAGAAAGGGCATGTACATTGGTTAGAACATATACACATCTTACACACTGACCAAGTAATGACTGTTAGCATGGATTCCAAGCACTCTGGCCATGTCCTGTGATGTGCAGGGCAGTTTGATGTCCATGAGCCTAAGGTCTCATACTTCCTGTTTTTTGCCACCTTCTGGCTTCCACAGGCATCAGGCATGTATGTGGAGCACAGGTAAACATGCAGGCAAGACACCTATACACATATATTTTTTTAAAATATCCAATCCCCATGTTACAGAAGTAGAGGGTTTTTTTTTAGGACAAAAGCCAAAATATTCCACAGTGTCACCTTAAACCAGAGACTTTATAAGTAGGACACCATTACCAGCACATTCTCTAACTTTTTCCAAATCAAATCCACAAAACAGAGGTTACAAAAGGGAATGTATGTATCTTTTATGCAAGAATAAGCATGGGCAGACATACACACACACACACACACACACACACACACAATTCTAAGCTAAATAGTAACAAACCAAATCCAGTAACAGTGGTCCAATGATGACACTCTGTGACAAGCTGGATTCAACCAAAACGAAAGAAGGCCTAGCACAGAAAAAGATAAGGATATCAGCTGTCATTGAAAAACATTAAAAGACAATATTATAGGATGGCAAGATTGCTCAGGGGGTAAAGTCACCTGACTGCAAACTTGACAACCTGAGTTCAATTCTTAGAACCCATGGGATGGAATTGGAGAATGGATTCCCTCATGCTGTCTCCTGCTCTCCACAGCCCACACACATACATACAGTCACATGTAAATAAGTAAATATGAAGTAAATACTTTTGTAAAGAACACAGGGAACTACAGAGATGGCTCAGCACATAGAACACTTGCTGGTGATATAGAGGACCTGAATTGGGATCTTAGCACCTACATCATGTGGCTGATAGCTACTTAACACAGTTCCAGGGGAATCAAAAAGGCCTCTGCAGGCAGCACTCACAGACACACACACACACACACACACACACACACACTCACACACACGCACAGACACACACTACACCCACACTCCTCACACAATCACACACACACTCACTCACACACAACTCATTCATACACATACATGCACACAAAGCACTGACACATACTCACACACACATTCAAACACAGATGAATGTGGTGTGAATTCTAATTGGTCTTAACAATAAAAACCTGGAGACAGATATCAGAGTAAATGCTGAAAGATCAAAGATACAAAGGTACAAAACACAGCCACCTCTTAGCTCGCTAACTCTTCAGCCTGAAAGGAGAGGTGATTGCCTGTCTCCACCCAACTTATAGTTCTCTCTCCACATAGCCATATCATTTTCTGTTTCCTCATCTCTAGTGCTGGGGATTAAAGGTTTCAGCCCACAGGCCTAGAATATCTGACGGCCTTATCTGTGAAGCAGATTTTCTGAAGAGCTGACTGCCCTACCTTGTCTTGGCAAAGTTCAACAGTCCTTTTGTTTGTGTCTTGCTTGTCCCATTTGGACAGTATACTGTCAGCAGTTGAGGCAAGGGCAATTTTTTGCCCAGTGACTAACTTTTGCCACAATAAAGTAAACTCCATATGGAGTCTCTTCGATGCCCACCATCTTCTATTAAGTATATTGCTGCTGCCAGGAGCAGACATGTCTCATTGTCAAAAAGAAAAATAGAAGAACCTATGTTATTAAAACATCTTAAATGCCATATTCTATAGATCTCTCAAGTGTTTGAAGACTATTTGTCTATCTAAAATATATCTGTTTCACCTTGAAAACATACCTAACATGACTACAAAGTTCCATTGTAATAGTTGACTAACTACTAAACTGAATTTCCTTATTATCCTAAATAGTTTGTAATAAAAACTTTCAAGGACTAAAAATTTACATTACATTGTTAAATGAGTTGTATAGGTACAATACCTTGAACAAGAGTACAAATGTGACCCCCAGCTCTCATTGGGCATAGAGGTGAGTGGCTCTGTTCATACCCATTCCTGGGCCCCAGCCATTCCCCCAGGAACACCCACCTGACTTGGCCCCAGTTGCTGGCCAGTAGGCAGAACTCCTGCAAGAAGGCCCCCCCTTCACCAAGTCCCTCCCAGCAGACCCTGCAATCTACACACCCTGCCCCCATACCCATCCGCCCAAGACACCATCCACTTCCTGAAGACTGGAAACCAAGCCCCAGCTCTATTGAGGCCTAGAGAGAGCTCTCATTGGACAAAGAGCTGTCATTGGACCAAGTGTAACTTAAGGAGACAGGGATTCTGCCAGCCCTCATTAGACCAAGAGTGGCTTTCTGAGAAGTAGAATCTGACAACTCTCATTGGACTAAGAGAGGCTTCCTGAAACACAGAATCTGTCAGCTCTGACTGGACCAAGAGCCCTGATGAGACACAGAGTGTATCAGTGAGTCACAGAAACAACTAGCTTGGGTTGACCCAAGAGAAGCTCCCTGAGACACAGAATCTGCCTGCTCCAATTAGCTAAGAGCTAATTAGACCAAGAGCTAAGTTAGGACCCAGATGGGCCCCCTGAGACACAGATACAACAAGCACAGAGGGAATCAACAGCAACTCGCTCAGACACAGGCACCTCTTATATCCATTAGAGGAGGAGATAGGCAGACGTCAAGGCAGAAGTACATACAACAACATAAAGAGCAATACAGCATCACCAGAACCTAGCCCTCCTCTAACAGCAAGACCTGAACATCACAAAGTAGAAGAAGCAGAAGAAAGTGACCTTAAGAATAGCATCATGAAGATGCTAGATGCCTTTCAAGAAAAAATGAAATTGTGGAAAAGACAAGCAAAAAAGTGGAAGAAATCAATAAAGAAATTGAGAAAAAGACATACAAAAATTGGAACAAATCTATAAGGAAATAGAGGAAAAGACAAAAAAAATGGAAGAAATCAGTAAATCCCTTAAAGAAAACCATAAAAAATCAATTAAATGTGAGGGAAACAGTTCAAGACCTGAAAAGGGAAATAGAAACAATGAAGAAGACACAAACAGAGGGAATGCTGGAAATAAAAAAAAAAATCTGAGTAAACAAACAGGAAACACAGATGCAAGAATAACCAACAGAATACAAGAGATGGAAGAAAGAATCTCTGGTGTAGAGGATATAATAGAGAAAATAGATTCATCAGTCAAAAAAAATACCAAAGCCAAAAAAGTAATAACACAAAGTCCAAAAAATCTGGGGCACCATGAAAAGACCAAACCTAAGAATAATAGGGATAGAAGAAGGAGAAGAATACCAACTCAAAGGCACAAAAAATATATTCAACAAGATCATAGAAGAAAACTTTCTCAACTTAAAGAAGGAAATACCTATGAAGATACAAGAAGCCTATAGAACACAAACAGACTAGACCCCCCCCCAAAAGGCCCCTCATCACATAATAATTAAATCACTAAACGTACAGAATAAAGAAAGAATATTAAGAGCAGCAAAGGAAAAAAGGCCAAGTGACTAATAAAGGCAAACCCATCAGAATAACATCCTATTTCTCAATTGAGACTTTGAAAGCCAGAAGGACGTAGACACATGTAATGCAGACTCTACAAGACCATGTATGACAGAATAGACTAATATACCCAGCAAAACTTTCAGTCACCATAGATGAAGTGAAAAAGACATTCCAAGACAAAACCAGTTTTAAACAATACCTATCCACAAATCCAGCCCTACAGAAAGCACTAGAAGGAAAATTCCAACCTAAGGAAGTCAGACACAGCCACAAAAACACAGGCAATAGATAACAACACCGCTTTAAATCCCAAAGGAGAGAAGTACACACACACTACCACCAAAAAATAACCAGAACTAATAATCACTGGTCATTAATATCCCTTAATATAAATGGACTTAACTCACTTATAAAAAGACACAGGCTAACAGAATGAATACAAAAGCAGAACCCATCTTTCTGCTGCATACAAGAAACACAACTCAATTTCATAGATAGACACTACCTCATGATAAAAGGATGGAAAAAGTCTTTCCAATCAAATGGTCTTAAGAAGCAAGCTTGTGTAGCCATCCTAATTTCTAGCAAAATAGACTTCAAACTAAAATCAGTCAAAAGAGATCAAGAAGGACATTACATACTCATCACAGGAAAGATCCACCAAGATGAAGTCTCAATTCTGAACATTTATGCCCCAAACACAAGGGCACCCACATATGTAGAAGAAACATTACTAAAGCTTAAATCACATATAAAATCCCACACATTAATAGTCAGAGACTTCAATACCCCTCTCTCACCACTAGACAGATCTGCAAAATCGAAACTTAACAGAGAAATAAGGGACTTAACTGATGTTATGACTCAAATGGACTTAATCAATATCTACAGAACATTCCACCCTAACACAAAAGAATATACCTTCTTCTCAGCACCCCACAGAACCTTTTCTAAAATCGACCACATACTCAGCCACAAAGCAAATCTCAACAGACACAAAAAAAATTGGAATAACCTGTGTTCTATCAGACCACCATGGTTAAAATTAGATTTCAACAACAACAAAAATTACAGAAAGCCTACAATCTCATGGAAACTGAATAATGCTCAACTGAATCACCAATTGGTTAAGGAAGAAGTAAAGAAAGAAATTAAAGACTTCCTACAGATCAATGAAAATGAATATACCACATACCCAAACTTATGGGACACTATGAAAGCCATGCTAAGAGGAAAATGCAATGCACTAAATGACCACATAAAGAAGTTGGAGAAATCTCACAGTAGTGACTTAATAGCACACCTGGAAGCCCTAGAACAAGAAGAAGCAAACTCACCCAGGAGGAATAGATGCCAGGAAATAATCAAATTGAGAGCTGAAAATCAGCATTGTAGAAACAAAATGAACAATACAAAGAATCAATGAAACAAAGAGTTGGTTCTTTGAGAAAATCAACAAGATAGACAAGCCCTTATCCAAACTAACCAAAAGGCAGAGAGAGAGCATCCAAATCAACAAAATCAGAAATGAAAAGGGATACATAACAACAGACAATGAGGAAATCCAGAGAACAATCAGGTCATACTTCAAAAACCTGTACTCCACAAAATTGGAAAATCTAAAGGAAATGGACAATTTTCTGGATGCAGACCACATACCTAAGTTAAATCAAGACCAGATAAACTATTCAAATGTACCAATGACCCCTAAGGAAATAGAAACAGTCATTAAAAGTCTCCTAACCAAAAAAAGGACAGGACCAGATGGTTTCAATGCAGAATTCTACCATATCTTCAAAGATGAGATAATACCAATACTCTTTAATTTGTTCCACACAATAGAAACAGAAGGAACATTACCAAACTCCTTCTATGAGGCTACAATTACCCTGATTCCCAAGCCAAACAAAGATGCAACAAAGAAAGAGAATTACAGACCAATCTCCATCATTAACATTGATGCAAAAATACTCAATAAAATATTGGCAAACAGACTCCAAGAACACATCAAAACAATTATCTACCATGATCAAGTAGGTTTCATCCCAGAGATGCAAGGGTGGTTCAACATATGAAAGTCTGTCAACGTAATACACCACATAAACAAACTGAAAGAAAAAAAAACATATGATCATCTCACTAGATGCTTAAAAGGTCTTGACAAAATGAAACATTCCTTCATGATAAAGGTCTTGGAGAGATCAGGAATACAGGGAACATATCTAAACATAATAAAGACAACTTACAGAAAGCCAACAGCCAACATCAAATTGAATGGAGAGAAACTCAAGGTGATTCCACTAAAATCAGGAACAAGACAAGGCTGTCTGCTCTCCCCATACATATTCAATATAGTACTAGAAGTTCTAGCCAGAGCAATAAGACAACAAAAGGAGATCAAGGGGATACAAATTGGAAAGGAAGAAGTCAAACTTTCACTATTTGTACATGACATGATAGAATACATAAGTGACCCCAAAAATACAAAAATACAACTCATACAGCTTATAAACACCTTCAGTAATGTAGCAGGATACAAGATTAACTCAAAAAAATCAGTAGCTCTCCTATATACAAATGACAAACAGGCTGAGGAAGAAATCAGAGAAACATCACCCTTTACAATAGCCACAAATAATATAAAATACCTTGGGGTAACTCTAACTAAGCAAGCGAAGGACCTGTATGACAAGAACTTTAAGTCCCTGAAGAAAGAAATTGAAGAATATGTCAGAAAAAAAGAAAGATATCCCATGCTCATGGATAGGTAGGATTAACATAGTAAAAATGGCAATAATACCAAAAGCAATCTATGGATTCAATGCAATCCCCATCAAAATACCAACACAATTCTTCACAGACATGGAAAGAACAATACTCAATTTCATATGGAAAAGCAAAAAAGCCAGGATAGCCAAAAGAATCCTGTACAATAAAACAACCTCTGGAGGCATCACGATCCCTGACTTCAAGCTCTACTATAGAGTTACAGTAATAAAAACTGCTTGGTACTGGTATAAAAACCAACCTGTGGACCAATGGAAATGAACTGAAGACCCTTACATTAATCTGCACATCTAGGAACATATAATTTTTGACAAAGAAGTCAAAACTGTACAATGGAATAAAGGAAGCATCTTCAACAAATGGTGCTGGCATAACTAGATGTCAACATGTAGAAGACTGCAAATAGATCTGTATCTGTCACCATGCACAAAACTTGAGTCCAAGTAAATCAAAGACCTCAACATAAATCCACTTACTCTGAACCTGATAGAAGAGTAGGAAGTAGTAGAAGAAGATAGAAAGTAGGAAGTAGTCTTGAACGCATTGGCACCGGAAATCACTTAATAAATATAATACCAGTAGCACAGACACTGAGAGCAACAATTAATAAATGGGACCTCTTGAAACTGAGAAGCTTTTGTAGAGCAAAGGACATAGTCAATAAGACAAAATGACAGCCTACAGAATGGGAAAGAATCTTCAACCCCACATCTGACAGAGGGCTGATATCCAGAATATATAAAGAACGCAAGAAATGAGACATCAAAATAACCAACAGTCCAATTAAAAAATGGGCTATAGAGCTAAACAGAGAATTCTCAACAGAAGAAACTCAAATGGCTGAAAGACATCTAAGGAATTGCTCAACATCCTTAGTCATCAGAGAAATGCAGATAAAAACAACTCTGAGATACCATCTTAAACCTGTCAGAATGGCTAAGATAAAAAACACTGAAGACAACTTATGTTGGAGAGGATGTGGAGCAAGGGGCCTCCACTGTTGGTGGAAATGCAAACTTGTACAGCCACTTTGGAAATCAATATGGTGCTTTCTTAGAAAATTGGGAATCAACCTCCGTCAAGGCCCACCTATACCACTCTTGGGCATATACCCAAGGAATGCTCAATCATACCACAAGGACACATGCTCAATTATGTTCATAGCAACATTTTTTGTAATAGCCAGAACGTGGAAACACCTAGATGCCCTTCAACTGAAGAATGGATAAATAAAATGTAGTGCATATACACAATGGAGTATTACTCAGCAGAGAAAAACAATGACATCATGAGGTTTGCAGGCAAATGGATGGAACTAGAAAAAATCATCCTGAATGAGGTAATCCAGACTCAGAAAGACAAACATGGTATGTACTAACTCATAAGTGGATACTGGATGTAAAGCAATGAATAACCAGACTTCAACACACAACTCCAGGGAGGCTACCTAGTAAAGAGGACCATAAGAAAGACATAGGGATCACCAAATGACAGAGAAATGGATGAGATCTACATGAGCACTGGGGTGAGGTGGGGTAATGGAGGGCAAGGGTCGGGGGAAAGAGAGCTTAGGGTAGCAGGAGGTCCCAGCTGGGTCAGGAAAAGAGTGGGAGAACAAGGGAAGAGATAACATAATAAATGAAAACTCCATGGAAATAGGAAGAAGCAGAGTGCTAGAGAAGTCCCCAGAAATCCACAAAGATACCTCCACTATAGACTACTGGCAATGGTCGAGAGAGTGCCTGAGCTGACCTGCTCTGGTGATTGAAGGACTAAATACCCTAACTGTCATGATAGAACTCTCATCCAGTGACTGATAGAAACAGATGCAGAGATCCACAGCCAAACCCCAGGTGCAGCTCCAGGAGTCCAATCAGTGAGAGAGAGGAAGCATTATATGAGCAAGAGATATCGAGACCATGATTTTAAAAAGTACAGGGACAGAGCTTGCCCGGACCCCATCCCTGGGCACCAGCCACTCCGGGGAAGACCTGCCCAACTTGGCCCCAGGTTCTGGTCCCTGGGCAGGTTCCCTTCTAGCCCCACCGGGAAGGATCCCCTTCTCCAAGACCCCTGGCAGACCCTGCAGTCTCCACGCCCTGCCCCCACGCCCATCCGCCTGAGCCCCAAGCCTCTTCCTGAGACTTAGAGGCCGGCCCCCAGCTCCCATCTTGCCCCGGACTTCCCTTCTGAAGCACAGGTGAGTGCCCTAGCTTGCCCCGGACCCCATCCCTGGGCACCAGCCACTCTGGAGAAGACCTGCCCAACTTGGCCCCAGGTTCTGGTCCCCGGGCAGGTTCCCTTCTAGCCCCACCGGGAAGGATCCCCTTCTCCAAGACCCCTGGCAGACCCTGCAGTCTCCACGCCCTGCCCCCACGCCCATCCGCCTGAGCCCCAAGCCTCTTCCTGAGACTTAGAGGCCGGCCCCCAGCTCCCATCTTGCCCCGGACTTCCCTTCTGCCCCGGACTTCCCTTCTGAAGCACAGGTGAGTGCCCTAGCTTGCCCGGACCCCATCCCTGGGCACCAGCCACTCCAGGGAAGACCTGCCCAACTTGGCCCCAGGTTCTGGTCCCCGGGCAGGTTCCCTTCTAGCCCCACCGGGAAGGATCCCCTTCTCCAAGACCCCTGGAAGACCCTGCAGTCTCCACGCCCTGCCCCCATGCCCATCCGCCTGAGCCCCAAGCCTCTTCCTGAGACTTAGAGGCCTGCCCCCAGCTCCCATCTTGCCCAGGACTTCCCTTCTGAAGCACAGGTGAGTGCCCTAGCTTGCCCCCGACCCCATCACTGGGCACCAGCCACTCTGGGGAAGACCTGCCCAACTTGGCCCCAGGTTCTGGTCCCTGGGCAGGTTCCCTTCTAGCCCCACCGGGAAGGATCCCCTTCTCCAAGACCCCTGGAAGACCCTGCAGTCTCCATGCCCTGCCCCCACGCCCATCTGCCTGAGCCCTAAGCCTCTTCCTGAGACTTAGAGGCCTGCCCCCAGCTCCCATCTTGCCCAGGACTTCCCTTCTGAAGCACAGGTGAGTGCCCTAGCTTGCCCCCGAACCCATCCCTGGGCACCAGCCACTCCGGGGAAGACCTGCCCAACTTGGCCCCAGGTTCTGGTCCCCGGGCAGGGCAGGTTCCCTTCTAGCCCCACTGGGAAGGATCCCCTTCTCCAAGACCCCTGGCAGACCCTGCAGTCTCCACGCCCTGCCCCCACGCCCATCCGCCTGAGCCCCAAGCCTCTTCCTGAGACTTGGAGGCCGGCCCCCAGCTCCCATCTTGCCCCGGACTTCCCTTCTGCCCCGGACTTCCCTTCTGAAGCACAGGTGAGTGCCCTAGCTTGCCCGGACCCCATCCCTGGGCACCAGCCACTCCGGGGAAGACCTGCCCAACTTGGCCCCAGGTTCTGGTCCCCGGGCAGGGCAGGTTCCCTTCTAGCCCCACCGGGAAGGATCCCCTTCTCCAAGACCCCTGGCAGACCCTGCAGTCTCCACGCCCTGCCCCCACGCCCATCCGCCTGAGCCCCAAGCCTCTTCCTGAGACTTAGAGGCTGGCCCCCAGCTTCCATCTTGCCCGGGATTTCCCATCTGGAGGAGAGAGAGAGAGAGAGAGAGAGAGAGAGAGAGAGAGAGAGAGAGAGGAGAACACCCATCCTCCCCCAGACTTCCCTTCTGAACAAGAGCTCTCATCCTGCCCCGGACTTCCAATTTGGACAAGAGAGCTCCCATCTGGACAAGAGAGAGAGACTTCCTGAATCTGTCAGCTCAGTCTGAACCAAGTGTGCGGATAAGACCAAGAACGAACCACAAGGAGATGGGCAGACGTCAAGGCAGAAACACATACAACAAAATGAATAGCAATACACCATCACCAGGCCCTAGCCCTCCTCCAACACCTAGACCTGAACATCAGAAATTGGAAGAAGCAGAAGAAAATAGCCTTATGAATGTCATCATGAAGAAGCTAGAGGCTCGTGTAGAGGAAAAGACAAAAAAATGTGAAGAACGCTGTAAACAACTAGAGGAAAGGGCAAACAAATTAGAAGAAATCAAAAACGTCCTGGAAGAAAACAATAAAATACTGAAAGAAAATCAAGAAAAATCAATGAAACAAATGAAGGAAACAGTCCAAGACCTGAAAAGGGAAATAGAAAAAATGAAGAAGACACAAACAGAGGGAATGCTGGAAATAGAAAAATCTGAGAAAACGATTGGGAACTTCAGATGCAAGTATAATCAACAGAATGCAAGAGATGGAAGAGAGGATCTCTGGCGTTGAAGATACAATAGAAGAAATAGATTCATCAGTCAAAGAAAACACTAAAGCCGACAAAGTCATGAACCAAAATGTCCAAGAAATTTGGGACACCATGAAAAGACCAAACCTACGAATAATAGGGGTAGAAGAAGGAGAAGAATACCAACTCAAGGGCACAGAAAATATATTCAACAAGATCATAGAAGAAAACTTTCCCAACTTAAAGAAGGAAATGCCTATGAAGATACAGGAAGCCTATAGAACACCAAACAGACTAGACCCCCAAAAAAAGTCCCCTCGCCACATAATAATTAAACAATTAAACATACAGAATAAAGAAAGAATATTAAGAGCAGCAAAGGAAAAAGGCCAAGTGACATATAAAGGCAAACCTATCAGAATAACACCCGATTTCTCAATGGAGACTTTGAAAGCCAGAAGGTCCTGGACAGATGTAATGCAGACATTAAGAGACCATGGATGTCAGCCTAGACTAATATACCCAGCAAAACTTTCAATCATCATAGATGGAGTGAACAAGACATTCCATGACAAAGCCAGATTTAAACAATATTTATCCACAAACCCAGCCCTACAGAAAGCACTAGAAGGAAAATTCCAACCTAAGGAAGTCAGATACAACCTCGAAAACACAGGCAATAGATAAAGCCACAGCAGTAGACCCCAATGAAGAAAAGTACACACACATCACCACCAAAAAATAACAGGAATGAACAATCACTGGACATTAATTTCCCTCAATATCAATGGACTTAATTCACCTATAAAAAGACATAGGCTTACAGAATGGATACGAAAGCAGGACCCATCTTTCTGCTGCATACAAGAAACACATCTCAAATTCAAAGATAGACACTACCTAAAAATAAAAGGCTGGGAAAAGACTTTCCAATCAAACGGTCTTAAGAAACAAGTGGGTGTAGCCATCCTGATATCCAGCAAAATAGACTTCAAACTAAAATCAATCAAAAGAGATCAAGAAGGGCATTACATACTCATCACAGGAAAGATCCACCAAGATGAAGTCTCAATTCTGAACATTTATGCCCCAAACACAAGGGCACCCACATATGTAAAAGAAACATTATTAAAGCTTAAATCACATATAAAACCCCACACATTAATAGTGGGAGACCTCAACACCCCACTTTCACCACTGGACAGATCTCCCAAATCGAAACTTAACAGAGAAATAAAGGACTTAACTGATGTCATGACTCAAATGGACTTAATCGACATCTACAGAACATTCCATCCTAACAAAAAAGAATATACCTTCTTCTCAGCACCCCATGGAACCTTCTCTAAAATCGACCACATACTTGGTCACAAAACAAATCTAAACAGATACAAAACAATTGGAATAACCTCCTGTGTTCTATCAGACCACCATGGTCTAAAGTTGGATTTCAACAACAACAAAAACTACAGAAAACCTACAATCTCATGGAAACTGAACAATACCCACCTGAATCACCAATGGGTTAAGGAAGAAATAAAGAAAGAAATTAAAGACTTCCTAGAGATCAACGAAAATGAAGACACCACATATCCAAACCTATGGGACACTATAAAAGCAGTACTAAGAGGGAAATTCATAGCACTAAACGCCCACATAAATAAGCTGGAGAAATCTCACACTAGTGACTTAACAGCACACCTGAAAGTTCTAGAACAGGAAGAAGCAAAGTCTCCCAGGAAAAATAGATGCCAGAAAATTATCAAAGTGAGAGCTGAAATCAATAAAATAGAAACAAAGAGAACAATACAAAAAATTAATGAAACAAAGAGTTGGTTCTTTGAGAAAATCAACAAGATAGACAAGCCCTTATCCAAACTAACCAAAAGACAGAGAGAGAGCATCCAAATCAACAAAATCAGAAATGAAAAGGGGGACATAACAACAGACATTGAGGAAATCCAGAGAATCATCAGGTCATACTTCAAAAACCTCTATTCCACAAAACTGGAAAACCTAAAAGAAATGGATAATTTTCTGGATAGGTACCACATACCTAAATTAAATCAAGACCAGATAAACTATTTAAATAGTCCAATAACTCCTAAGGAAATAGAAACAGTCATTAAAAGTCTCCCAACCAAAAAAAGCCCAGGACCAGATGGTTTCAGTGCAGAATTCTACCAGATCTTCAAAGAAGAGTTAATACCAATACTCTCTAAATTGTTCCATACAATAGAAACAGAAGGAACATTACCAAACTCCTTCTATGAGGCTACAATTACCCTGATTCCCAAACCAAACAAGGATACAACAAAGAAAGAGAACTACAGACCGATCTCCCTCATGAACATTGATGCAAAAATACTCAATAAAATACTGGCAAACAGACTCCAAGACCACATCAAAACAATTATCCACCATGATCAAGTAGGATTCATTCCAGGGATGCAAGGATGGTTCAACATTCGAAAGTCTGTCAATGTGATACACCATATAAACAAACTCAAAGAAAAAAACCACATGATCATCTCACTAGATGCTGAAAAGGCATTTGACAAAATCCAACACCCCTTCATGATAAAGGTCTTGGAGCGATCAGGAATACAGGGAACATACCTAAACATAATAAAGGCAATTTACAGCAAGCCAACAGCCAACATCAAATTAAATGGAGAGAAACTCAAAGCAATTCCACTAAAATCAGGAACGAGGCAAGGCTGTCCGCTCTCCCCATACTTATTCAATATAGTACTTGAAGTTCTAGCCAGAGCAATAAGACAACATAAGGAGATTAAGGGGATACAAATTGGAAAGGAAGAAGTCAAGCTTTCCCTATTTGCAGATGGCATGATAGTATACTTGAGCAACCCCAAAGATTCCACCAAGGAACTGATACAACTTATAAACACCTTCAGCAACATAGCAGGATACAAGATCAACTCAAAAAAATCAGTAGCCCTCCTGTATACAATGGACAAAAAAGCGGAGAAGGAAATCAGAGATACATCACCCTTTACTATAGCCACAAATGACATAAAATACCTTGGGGTAATACTAACCAAACAAGTGAAGGACCTATATGACAAGAACTTTAAGTCCCTGAAAAAAGAAATTGAAGAAGATGTCAGAAAATGGAAAGATCTCCCATGCTCATGGATAGGCAGAACTAACATAGTAAAAATGGCAATCTTACCAAAAGCAATCTACAGATTCAATGCAATCCCCATCAAAATACCAACACAATTCTTCACAGACCTGGAAAGAATAATACTCAACTTCATATGGAAAAACAAAAAACCCAGGATAGCCAAAAGAATCCTGTACAATAAAACAACCTCTGGAGGCATCACGATCCCTGACTTCAAGCTGTACTATAGAGCTACAGTAATAAAAACAGCTTGGTACTGGCATAAAAACTGACATGTGGACCAATGGAATCGAATTGAAGACCCTGACATTAATCCGCACACCTATGAACAAATAATTTTTGACAAAGAAGCCAAAAGTGTACAATGGAAAAAAGAAAGCATCTTCAACAAATGGTGCTGGCAAAACTGGATATCAACATGTAGAAGGCTGCAAATAGATCCATATCTATCACCGTGCACAAAACTTAAGTCCAAGTGGATCAAGGACCTCAACATAAATCCAGCTACTCTGAACCTGCTAGAAGACAAAGTAGGAAGTAGTCTTGAACGCATTGGCATAGGAGACCACTTTCTAAATAGAACACCAGTAGCACAGACACTGAGAGAAACAATCAATCAATGGGACCTCTTGAAACTGAGAAGCTTTTGTAGGGCAAAGGATACGGTCAACAAAGCAAAGCGACAGCCTACAGAATGGGAAAAGATCTTCACCAATCCCACATCTGACAGAGGACTGATATCCAGAATATATAAGGAACTCAAGAAATTAGACATCAAAATGCCCAACAGTCCAATTAAGAAATGGGCTATAGAACTAAACAGAGAATTCTCAACAGAGGAAACTCAAATGGCTGAAAGACATTTAAGGAATTGCTCAACATCCCTAATCATCAGGGAAATGCAAATCAAAACAACTCTGAGATACCACCTACGCCTGTCAGAATGGCTAAGATCAAAAACACTGAAGACACCTTATGCTGGAGAGGATGTGGAGCTAGGGGAACTCTCCTCCACTGCTGGTGGGAATGCAAGCTTGTACAACCACTTTGGAAATCAATATGGCGCTTTCTTAGAAAATTGGGAATCCATCTCCCCCAAGATCCAGCTATACCACTCTTGGGCATATACCCAAGGAATGCTCAACCACACCACAAGAGCACTTGTTCAGCTATGTTCATATCAGCATTGTTTGTAATAGCCAGAACATGGAAACAACCTAGATGCCCTTCAACTGAAGAATGGATAAACAAAATGTGATACATATACACAATGGAATACTACTCAGCAGAGAAAAACAATGACATCATGAGGTTTGCAGACAAATGGATGGATCTAGAAAAAATCATCCTGAGTGAGGTATCCCAGACTCAGAAAGACAAACATGGTATGTACTCACTCATAACAGGATACTAGATGTGGAACAAGGATGACTGGACTGCTACTCACATCACCAGGCAGGCTACCTGGAAAACAGGACCCCAAGAAAGACACAGGGATCGCCCAATGACAGAGAAATGGAATGAGATCTACATGAACAGCCTGGACATGAGTGGGGGTAGTGAAGGGCGAGGGTCGAGGGAAAGAGAGCTTGGGTGAGTGGGAGATCCCAGCTGGATCGACAACAGAGAGGGAGAACAAGGAATAAGGAGACCATGGTAAATGAAGACCACATGAGAATAGGAAGAAACAAAGTGCTAGAGAGGCCCACAGAAATCCACAAAGATACCCCCACAACAGACTGCTGGCAATGGTCGAGAGACAGTCCGAACTGACCTACTCTGGTGATGGGATGGCCAAACACCCTAATTGTCGTGCTAGAAACCTCATCCAACTACTGAGGGATCTGGATGCAGAGATCCATGACTAGGCCCCAGGTGGATCTCTGGGAGTCCAATTAACGAGAATGAGGAGGATTTATATGAGCGAGAATTGTTGAGACCAAGGTCGGATAAAGCACAGAGACAAATAGCCAAACAAACGGAAACACATGAAATATGAACCAATGGCTGAGGGGTCACCAACTGGATCAGGCCCTCTGAGTGGGTGAGACAGTTGATTGGCCTGATCTGTTTGGGAGGCATCCAGGCAGTGGCACTGGGTCCTGTGCTCATTGCATGAGTCGGCTGTTTGAAATCTGGGGCCTATGCAGGGTCCCTTGGCTCGGCCTGGGAGGAGGGGACTGGACCTACCTGGACTGAGTCCACCAGGTTGATCTCAGTCTGTGGGGAAGGCTTTGCCCTGGAGGAGATGGGAATGGGGGGCGGGCTGGGGGGAAGGTGAGGGGGGGGAGGGGGGAGAACAAGGGAATCTGTGGCTGATATGTAGAACTGAATTGTATTGCAAAATAAAAATTTAAAAAAAAATTACAGGGACAAATAGCCACACTAGCAGAAATACATGAACTGTGAACCGATAGCTGAGGAGCCCCCATAGAACTGGACCAGGCCCTCTTGATAAGTGAGACAATTGTTTAGCTGGAACTGTTTAGGGGGCCTCCAGGCAATGGGACCAGGACCTGTCCTTGGTGCATGAGCTAGCTTTTTGGAACCTAGGGCCTATGCTGAGACACTTTTGCTCAGCCTTGGTGCAGGGAGTAGGAGCTTGGACCTGCCTCAACAGAATCTACCAGATTGGGCTGACTCACCATGGGAGACCTTGCCTTGGAAGAGGTGGGGATGGGGGGGCTTAATTGGGGAGGAGGAGGGAGGACAGGGGAATCCATGGCTAATATGTAAAATTAAATTAATTATAAAATAAAAATATTTTTAAAAAAGAGTACAAATGTATTATAGTATGTTCTACTAAAAATAATACCAATTTTTTATCAGTAAATAAGATCCAAGCCAATGTAAAATATTTAATACTAATAGTTGCTTTTTAGAATTAGATTCAATAATCTACCTTTTTATTTTATCATATCTATATCCCCCCTTTTTCTTTTCAGAGTGGATTCAATAATCTACCCTTTATCCTGTCATTTCTAGATCCCTCTTTTTCCTTTTCCTAAACAAGAACCCTAAATCTAATCTTTGTTCAGCTTTTTTTTTTTTTTTTTCGAGACAGGGTTTCTCTGTGTAGCTTTCCGCCTCTCCTGGAACTCAGGCTGGCCTCGAACTCACAGAGATCCGCCTGGCTCTGCCTCCCGAGTGCTGGGATTAAAGGCGTGCGCCACCACCGCCCGGCTTGTTCAGCTTTTTTAACCCCTTAGCAATAACAACTTGTAACCAACCACCTTAAACAATGACAAATACCCATAACCCATTGAAAGACCAAAAACCACCCACCCCAACTTTTGGGGATGTGGGGGTCATGTTCTTAAAATTACTTCCTGCTGTCTGGGGGTGATGACATCTTTAGGGGATCCTAAATAAAAATTGAGTTAATTATCAAGGCCTAGGAGAACTAGTTGTATCAGTTGTTGTCCAATCTCTGCATAATCGGAAAATGCAGGGCTTATTTCAAGTCCTGGTTAGAATATTCTGTAAGGCTGTGTCGTCTTAGCTAGCCAACTTGAAGTAGTCCTCAGCAATTTATAATCCAAAGCTGATTTTTGGTGATATTTGTCCGTTTAGTGGCATTATCATTTTCTTAGTGGAATCATCATTGTGGGGCCTGATCACCCTTTTGGAAACTTCAAAAGTCAATGATAGTCATGGTCATGGTTCACAGCTGAAAACTTCAACATTTTAAATGTCACATGCAGCAGATCTCAAAGAAGTTAAAGGATCAATATTTGTTATGTTCACTTAGAGTATTAAATCTTAATTCCTAGTTACTTAATAGAAACTAAAACCTGAAATCATGTACAGCAAACTAGATGAGGCCTTTTGCTAGAATTAGTTAGTATTCTTTATAATAATTAGTATCTTACAAATTAATATCTGACAAAAATTAAATCTTATAAGTTTTGGCATAATATTTTTACTTTAGGAAAAGCTTTAAGGAGGTAATATAAAACCAAATGATTGAGAGATTAATAGCAATAGAATAGACCCTAATTTTGGTTTTTCTTCTGTCCCATATCAGGTGGTTCTTCTGACATGACACAGATATTTTGGATTTTATTTTAACAAGTATGCTTGGGTTTAGAGAAGGAGAGAGCCACACTCTAACTCCAAAGCTATCTCTAATTTTCAATTGGACTGGGACTACAAAAAGACCATTTGTGTGATATGTCTGTAGAGAACAGCAGAAACATTTAGGAAGATTTATGAAATTTTATTGTAGCTAGAGTTTTCCTGCCTGGCCCACCTCAGGACAAATCTCTCTCACCTGCCAGACCCACAGCCGCTCAGACCCAACCAAGTAAACACAGAGACTTATATTGCTTACAAAATGTATGGCCATGGCAGGCTTCTTACTAACTGTTCTTACAGCTTAAATTAATCCATTTCTATTAATCTATACCTTGCCACATGGCTCGTGGCTTACCAGCATCTTCACATGCGGCTTGTCATGGTGGCGGCTGGCAGTGTTCTCTCCCACCCAGCTTCCTGTTCTCTCAATTCTCCTCTCTGTTAGTCCTGCCTATACTTCCTGTCTGGCCACTGGCCAATCAGTGATTTATTCATTGACCAATCAGCAACACATTTGACATACAGACCATCCCACAGCATTTTATCCTGTTGGAGATGCAATATACTGATAGGCTAATTTACTGTTTTTCTTGGGACATTTTTTTCTGGATGATTTGTCCTTTATCTTTACCTGTCTCATTTTACAAGTGGTCTTCAGATTCCTTAGTTGGATGACTTTATTCTCCTGAAAAGACAAAATCAAAACCCTTCCCCAACCCCAATTTTGGTGAGGTTCCCTTTTGGGAAGTTATATCTAATCAAATGAGAAGCATTTGTTAGTTGTATAAATTAGCCTAGATTGAAAGGTCACACTTATTGATGATCAAGAAGTCTCTCTTATTTGAATCTAATCACTTTCATATTTGCTTTATAGTTTCTCCTGAAAATTTTGTTTTTATCTTCTATAACTGTTTTATCATCCAGAGCAGTATGTTTTTTTTTTTTTTACAATAGGCATTAAGTTTTTTAATTGCTCTGGGAAGGAGTTCCCTCCATGATGACAGGAAAGGACTGAAACAAATTTGACATGGTGGCCTGGAAGAGACCCCTCAAGGCATTTCCCAACAGCAAAGGGTTACCTTGAATGTCTTTTGTTGATCTACAATCATTAGTCCAGTGTCTGACTTTGCCAAACCTTCTGCATACTCCAGAAGGAAGGGATATTCTTTTTGGGTTATTCTCAGAAATATCAATGTTTCTAGAAATGCCCTGTTTACAGTCCATTTTAGGTGAGCTTGTTTATCACAACTGAAACACCTGACATTTGGAAATCTTGCTCTCCCTTGATGCAGGGGGGAGGGGCTTGGTTATGCCACAACTGAATGTACCAGGCTTTGCTGTGCCCCCAAGGGAGGACTTACCTTTATGGAGGAGGGGATGGAAAGTAGGTATGGGGGAACATGGGGCAGGGAGCAGGAGGAGGGATGATAGGGAATATGTGGTTGCTATATAAAATAATTAAAAAAAAAGAAATATCTGAAATACAGATTTTTCTTCAAACCCCTGAAAGTCACCTTTCCTATTCAAGCATCATCATGATTATGAGATTCAATATGGATTGTTTCCTGGATCCATTCATACAAGTGTGCTGATCTTGCCTCTAGTGGGCTAATTACCCTTTTGCATTGTGAATTAGTGTTTCAAAAGCCAGAGACTGAATTATTATTTGTCTAGCTTCTGAATTTGGTATCATTTTATTTACTGTTGAAATTAATATATGTAATAAATTTGTGAATGTTTCTCTCTTTTTTTTTATTTTTGGAGATAGGGTTTCTCTATGTAGCCTTGGCTGTCCCAGAATTCACTCTGTAGATGAGGATGGCCTGAACTCACAGATATCCATCTGCCTCTGCCCCCCTACATGCTGGGATTAGAGGCATGTGCCACCACTGCCTGGCAAGTGAAGGTTTCTTTTGGGTCCTGTATAACTTTAGTAAATGACTCAGATTCTGTCCCAAGCAATCAAGGCTGCTGTGTGGCATTAAGCCAAGGTAATGGTCATCATATAGAGATTGCCTTTGTATATTAGCATAATATCCCTCTCCAAGATGTTGTTCCCGGGGGATTTCCATATCTCTAGCCTTCCTTCATTGTTCAATGGTCTTTTTTTTAATTTTTATTTTGCAATACAATTCAGTTCTACATATCAGCCACAGATTCCCTTGTTCTCCCCCCTCCCCCCCTCACCTTCCCCCCAGCCCGCCCCTCAGTACTTTTTTTTTTTTTTTTGGTTTTTCGAGACAGGGTCTCTCTGTGTAGCTTTGCGCCTTTCCTGGAACTCCCTTGGTAGCCCAGGCTGGCCTCGAACTCACAGAGATTCACCTGGCTCTGCCTCCCAAGTGCTGGGATTAAAGGCGTGCGCCACCACCGCCCGGCTCAATGTTCTTAATCTCATGATCCTTTGGTTTTATTTTGAGTCTTTGAAACTTTTCTTAAGGTATAAATTTTATAAACTTTTACCATGATATTAATGGTCATATAGAGTACAAACTAATTCTAGAAAAAAAAGCTTCATCTAGTTTCCTGTACATGATTTCAGGTTTGAGCCTCTATCAGTTTTCCACAGTGAACCATGACCTCACCTAACAATGACCTTTGAAATCTCTAAATGGATGATAGGGCCCCACAAGGATGATTCCACATGGACTATGATAATTCCATTAAACTAACAAATACTGCCTAATCTAAAGGTTGGCTTTGGACTACAAACTGCTCAGGACAATTTCGAGATGGCTAGCTGAGATGGTCCGGTCTCACAGACTGCTCTAGCCAAGACTTCTGACAAGCCCTGCACTTTCCCATTATGCAGAGACTGGACTCAAATGATACAGCTGCCTCTCCCAGGATTTGACAATTAACCCAAACTTTTTTCTTTCCAGGATCCCATAAAGATGCCTTCACCCCCAGACATCAGGAAGTAGTTTTAAGAACATATCACTCAGATTCTCAAGAGGTGGGGTGGGTGGTTTTTGGTTGTCCATGGGTTATGGATAGTAACTTTTGTGTATAGATATTCTTATATTACTTATAACTTTCTTTTATTATTTTAGACAAAACAGGGGAAATGTGATATATTGCTTGTAATCTAAGAAACAAAAGCTTGCCTGAGTATCAGAGGACAGAGCTAGCCATAGGGGTCAGGCAGTGGTGGCATACCCATTAATCCTAGCACTCAGGAGGCAGAGGCAGAGATCTCTCTGGATTTCTGTGAGTTCAAGGCCATGCTGGGCTACACGAGATTAATCCAGCCTAAAGAGAAATAGCCAGGCAGTGGTGGCATACACCTTTAATAGAAGCACTTGGGATCACATACCTTTAATCCCAGCACTAGGAAGGCTGAGACAGAAAGTGATATGGCTGGGCAGAGAAAGGAATATAAGGTCGGTGGAGACAGGAACTCAGGCTCTTTTGAGGCTCTTGAATGCTGAGGAGTTGGTGAGTTAAGAGGTGGCTTGCTCTGCTTCTCTGATCTTTCAACTTTCACCCCAATATCTAGCTCCAGGTTTTTATTAAGACCAATTGCAATTTGTGCAACACACAAATCCTATCTAAATTAATTATCTTCTCATTTAATTGCTCCATTTTCAAGCTGTCTAGCCTATTATCATACAGATACCTAACTTCCTCCATTGTAAGAATGTTTTCCATTTTTAACATGGGAAAAACTTGTCCATTTTAATTAATTCCTCCCTTTAAGAATTCCGAATTGTCTCACCAAGTCTGCCAACAATGATGATTCAGATGATGATGAAGTGTGGGCCTACTGCTCTGCATAGAACACTAAAAGCCTGAGCAGTATTCAAGGCAGCTATCTAGTGTGGCAGCAGCCTGAGGAAGGGCGTCCTGGTAAAGCCCCCATCCCACCGGGAGAGAAGAAGCCAAGGAAGCAGCCATCAGTATGGATGAATGTGTGAAAGCTGCTAACTCCTGGGGTTTTTTGTTTTGTTTTGTTTTGTTTTGTTTTGTTTTGTTTTTTGTTTTGTTTTGTTTTTGGAGTTTATGGAGTTTGCTGCATATAGGCTGCAACAGGAAAATCTCAACTTACTCAGAGGCTTGAGGAAAAGGAAAAAAACCTTGACTGGAGGAGTAGTGACTCCAGCTGCTTGCAGCTCCAGTGTGTGTGTGTGTGTGTGTGTGTGTGTGTGTGTGTGTGTGTGTGTGTGTGTGTCAATTTCTGAAAAGTCACAGGCAATCGGCTTTTTTCATAAATTGATGTCCTACAAGTTGGACACTAGATGTAGCATAAATTCTTTTTTTTTTTTTTTTTTTTTTTGGTTTTTCGAGACTGGGTTTCTCTGTGTAGCTTTGCGCCTTTGC
This sequence comes from Peromyscus eremicus, assembly GCF_949786415.1. NCBI lineage: Eukaryota > Metazoa > Chordata > Mammalia > Rodentia > Cricetidae > Peromyscus > Peromyscus eremicus. Next base: position 35,837,511 of record NC_081438.1, on the reverse strand, counting down.
TGGAACTCACTCTGTAGCCCAGGCTGGCCTTGAACTCAAGAGAGCTCTGCCTGCCTCTGCCTCCTGAGTGGATTAAAGGTGTGCACCACCACCGCCTGGCTAGATGTAGCATAAATTCTAATTGGTCTTAATAATAAAATTCTGGAGCCAGATATCGTGGTAAATGCTGAAAGATCAGAGAGACAAAGGAGCAAGCCACAGCCACCTCTTATCTTGCCAACTCCTCAGCCTGAAAGGGGGGCTGAGCTTCCTCTCTGCCCACCTTATAGTCCTCTCTCCACCCAGCCATATCACTTCCTGTTTCCTTCTTTCTCTTGCTTTAAGATTAAAGGTATATGCCACCACTGCCTGGCCCTCATGGCTAACTCCATTCTCTGATCTCCAGGCAAGTTTTATTTGTTAGAGCACAAACAAAATATCACCACACATGCATGCACATACAAGCACACACACACACACACACACACACACACACACACACACACACATGAATCCTGAAAAATATAAAAAGTCATGTCTTCCCAGCATAAATAAATATGATAGTGAACAACTATTTGAAAATACAAACAAACTGCTGGACTCATCAACCTAAAAAAAAAAGCCTTTAAAAATATAAAGAAAACATTCTTTTTTATTAAATGTTTTCCATTTATTTTTTTATACCAACCACAGTTTCCCCTCCCTCCTCTCCTCCCATTCCTTCCCCCACATCCCTTCTACACACCCCAACCCACTCCTCCTCTGCCTCCATTTGGAAAAGGACATGCCCCATGGTAGAAAATATTTTTTAAAAAACATTTTCTATGTGAGTCCTGTATTTACATCATTTCCACCTTTCCCTCTTCTCTCTCCACTCCTCCAATTACCCCACCCCTCTCAACTTCATGACTTCATCCTGCTGAGCCCACTTAGTGTTGCTTGGGTGTACATCAATTTAGGGGTGACCACTTGCAGAGGTGTCAACTCACAGCCCACAAGCCACATGAAGTCAAGTGTAATTCTTGAACTCTGAATTATGCCCAACACAAAACCAGACACTTGTTTAAAACATTCTAAGTTTGGGATTTGGGAAAATACAGTTTCTTGTAACTCAATTTGGTTCTTTGGCATGACTTTTGTAGATGACGATATTGTCACACAGTGTCAAAGAGCTGGCCTCAAATGCATGTTTGACACTTTTCACCATTAGCACATCCAACTTCTTTCTCTGGACATCTCCCTCCCTGAAATCTTTCAAAAATGACCCATCATTTTAAAATAAGGTCTCTCAGTTGACTTTTTGCTGTTGAAATGTCTTTATTTCACAAAATCAACCTGTGCATGCCAGAATAATCAGGAGGCAATGTTGCTGAAGAAAACCAGTATTTATTCTACATCCCTGTATTGCTTGAACTCCACTAATGTCCATGTAGCAAGGGGCAGGGGAAATGAATGTATCTGAAATATCATTTAGCCAGGATGAATTGGGTTCATGAGTTAGAGCTCTAGCCCATTAAATGAGACAAGGGATCCCTTGATAATTATCAAACAGAAATAATCAGCCATAGAAAGTCAGCAGCTACCAATCACTTCTATTTTCTTTAAACTATGTTTCCTTGTTTATTGGATGATCATGCCATTGTACGTGTGGAGGTCAGAAGACAATGCTGAGGGCTTAGTTCTTGACCTTCACCATGGGAAGGTCTTGACAGATCAAGTCCTTAAGTTTTGCAGCAATTGTTTTTACCACTGATCCACATCACCACCTACACCATTTTTAACATGACAAAATCATGCTATAACATAGCTGTCTTAGGTAGCTGTCTTCCTTGGGGTTTCTATTGCTGTGAAGAGAAACCATGGCCATGGCAACTCTTAGAATGGAAAAATCACATTATTGGGGTAGCTTACATTTTCAGAGGTTTAGTCCATTATCATCATGGTGCAACATGGTGGTGTGCAGGTAGACATGGTGCTGAAGATGGACCTGAGATTCCTACATCTCAACCTACAGGCAAGGAAATGGTCTGTCTCACTGGATGTGGCTTGACCATATCTGTGACCACAAATCCTACCTTCACTATGACAGACTTTCTCCAATAAGACCATAGCTACTCCAACATAACCACACCTCCTAATAGTGCCACTCCCTAAGATATTGTGTGGGGCAATTACATTCAAGCTACCAAAGTAGCTGTAAGTGTCCACTTAGCACAGGCTAGGGACACTGAGGAAGGAATCTCAGTAAAGGGTTTGTCCAGAGCCCATTGGCCTGTGGGTATGTCCTAGGAGGGTTGTCTTGACTATTAATTAATGAAGTAGAGTTCAAACAGCTTTGGGCAGCATCACTCCCTAGGCAGATGATTATGGGCTCTATGAGAAAGCTAGTAGCTTAGCATGAGTGTGAACACTCCAGCAAGCAGCATTTCTCTATAGTTTCTGCCTGAAGTTCCTGGCCTGACTTCTTTCAGAGGTAGGTTGTAAGCTATAAACAGAATAAAAGCCATTTCTTCCTGAAGTTACTTTTGTGTTTTATCACAGTAATAGAAAGGAAACCAGGATGATAGCCTAGAATAGCATGAAACACCCTATATTGTCCAGGCTAGTCTCAAACTTGTGGTCCTCTTCCCTCATCCTCTCCTGTGATGGCATTATAGCCTATAGTCAACTTACCCAGCTTACATCCACTTTTGCATTCAGTTGGAAAGGTACCAAATAAAACAAGTGGCTATTGTGCCTGCCATCCATAGTGATTTTTTCAGGGGTTCTTCCCAGCCTAGATCAGGCCCTGGTACTCTAGTCTTACCTTGTGGTTCTCTCTAGAATCTTGAGCCTCTTCTGTTTCTCCAAATTGAGTCTTCATTTGCCCTGAACTTGGATGCATCTGTGGGAGATAAACAGTAAGATGACATGTGAACAAGACCAGCACAAAAAGAGACACTGGGCCAGGTATGATGATGCACACTTTAATCCCAGCACTCTGGAGGCAGAGGTAAGTGGATCTCTTTGAGTTTGAGGCCAGTCAGGTCTACAGAGTGAGTTCCAGGACAACCAGAACTACATCAGTCATGAAGGAAAACATCACCATGGGTGTAGAAGCTGGTTCCCTCCATTTTATTTCTGTACTTGGTTTGTTTGGGGGAAATGTTCTGTTGTTTTTTTTTTAATGTTTCATTGTATTGCTGGGGTATCTTGTTTTTGCATATGTAGATATGGGGTACACGCTCACATGGTCACATATGTGTGGCTGCATGCCTGTGAAGTTCAGAGTTGCTATCAGGTGTCTTTCTCCACAGCTTCCCACTCCATCTGGGGTATCTGGATGAACCCAGAGCTCACTAATGTGACTAGCCAAGCTTGGCCTAGGGATCTTGTCTGGCTCTACCAAATGGTTTTCATGTCTACACCCTTTTTAGGGGGATTCTGGGAATCTGAATTTTGGACCTTAAGTTTGCACATAAGTGACAACTAATTTTATCCAGTGACACTAATTGACTTTTTGGCTGAATGGGTGGGTTGGGGGTTTGTTTGTTTTTCATTTGCCAAGGTTCTAGTATTTTCTTGCAGTTTCCTGCTTTTGAAATAATATTAATTTTTAAAATTTTTATATAGTGCGTGTTAGTCCTATCAACTTTCTGCTTCATCTCTCCTGTTCCCTCAAGATCTCACTCCAGAGAACAGAATGCACATGGCCCATACCTTCTCAATGTTTCCACCATGTTCCCTGTAAAGTTAAGGTTTCTAACAGTTGGGTTTGGGGGATACACATAAACCACAGCAATTCCAGTAACTCATTATGCATGTCAGTTCATGGTTGCAAGCTTCAGTGTCTGAACTTTAATTTTAGTTATTAATTTTAAGAAAATATCCTAATTACAACAAGCCATATTTTAGTGTATAGACAGTGTGTGTGTGTGTGTGTGTGTGTGTGTGTGTGTGTGTGTGTGCGTGTGTGCGTGTGTGTGTGAGTTTATGTGTGTGAGTGCACACATGTTACAAACATTCAGGTGAATGTGCACATGAGAGAGTTGTGTATGAAGGCCAGAGGACAATGTCAGATTTTTTTTGATAAGGTCTCTCACTGACCTGGACAAGTAGGTGGGACTGGGTAGCCAGTGAGTCCCAGAGATCTCCTGTCTCATCTCCTCCATCTGAGATTACAAGCAAATGTCACTGTGCTGGATAGTTTTATGTCAACTTGACACAAGTTAGGCCATCTGAAGAAGGGAACCTCAATTAAGAAAATACCTCTATGAGATTGGGTTGTAGACAAGCCTGTAAGGCATTTTCAGAACTAGACATTGATGGAGGAAAACTGGATTATGCTCTTCCTGGGCTGGTGGTCCTGAGTTCTTTAAGAAAGCAGGGTGAGCAAGTCATGGGGAGCAATCTAGTAGTAGCACCCCTTCATGGTCTCTAAATCAGAACCTGCCTCAGAACTCCTGCCCTGTTTGAGTTCCTGCTCTGGCTTCCTTCAGTGATGGACTACAAAGCAGAATTATAAGCCAGTTAAGCCCTTTCCTCAACAACTTGCTTTTTGTTTATAGTGTTTTATCACAGCAATAAAAACCCTGACGAAGTCAGCCAGCATGCCCATTTTTTTCTGGTGGATTTGAGTTATCTAATTCACACATGCAAGGCAAGCACCTTACCACCTGCACTTCTCCCAGCTCCCAGTCTATGGGTTCTGTCTTATTAATGTTAAAAACCTGACCCTGAATACTCAGCAGGAGGCTTGAGTCTGGATAGGGCCCTCAACACATCAGTGGACACTATGCGCACCAGAGTACCAATTCTTGGTTGTTTGTTTTTGGTTTTGAACAAGTTCTCATGTAGTTCAGCCTGCCCTCAAATTTGCTATGTTGCTTAGGGTGAGCTTGAACTCTTAATTCTCCTGCCTCTTAAGTACAGAGGTTACAGATATAAGCCATCAATTTCTAGTGCCAAGTCTATTGGTTGTAGTATTAAGGCAACTTCACATAGTTAAAAGGGAGGTTTATTTTGTGGGGTAACTTACAAGTAAAGGGATAGGTTACAGGGTCCAGAAAAGGTGTAGACAGTCCAGCGGTGTTCTCTGGAAAACTCTACTCAGTCTACCTCCAGCGTCCAGGATCTAGGAACCAAGAGAGCCAGCACATCTGGATCTCAGGACTTAAGGGCTCCTGTCTCGGCCCCACCTTGTAGGCGTGACAGTTACCAAAGCCTCAATGGTAGTACTTTCAGGTCAAAGCTGAAACAGCTACCTACTACACAAGTCTGATGATATTAAGACATAGTGGGACCTTGAAAGAGGTAGAGACTAAGGAGACAGCATCCCTGAGCATCACTGAGGTGTGGCTTCCTATCTTACCCAAGAGACCTTGAGATTCAGCTTCCTGCTTCCCAGATGATCAACCCTTAGCTGCAACCATTGTTCATACAGGTTTAAGCATAGCTTATTTGGGTAGCAGATGGAGGCAAATCCATGGTGTTTGGTCTTTCAGAATCATACAATGCAAGAGCAATAGATCCAGTGAAGATCATTTCCCATTCTGTAGGCTGTCTTTTTGTCTTATTTTCCAACCCCACATCTGACAGAGGACTAATATCCAAAATATACAAAGAACTCAAGAACCTAGACATCAAAATACCAAACAATCCAATCAAAAATGGGCTACAGAGAATTCTCAACAGAAGAATCTCAAATGGTTAAAAGACATTTAAGGAATTGCTCAACATCCTTAGTCATCAGGGAAATGCAAATCAAAACAACTCTGAGATATTATCTTATACCTGTTGGAATGGCTGAGATAAAAAAAACCACAGAAGACAGCTTATGTTGGAGAGGATTGTAAAAAGGGAATATTCCTCCACTGTTGGTAGGAGTGCAAATTGTACAGCCACATTGGAAATCAGTATGGTGGTTTCTCAGAAAATTGGGAATCAATATCCCTCAAGACCCAGCTATATCACTCTTGAGCTTATACCCAAGGAATGCTCAATCATACTACAAGGACACATGCTCAACTATGTTCATGGCAGCATTATTCATAATAGAAAGAACCTGGAAACACCCTAGTTGCCCTTCAACCAAAGAACGGATAAAGAAAATGTGGTACATATACACAATGCAGTACTACTCAGCAGTGGAAAACAATGATATCATGAAATTTGCAGGCAAATGGATGGAACTAAAAAATATCCTGAGTGAGGTAACCCAGACTCAGAAAGATAAAAATGGTAGGGACTCACTCATAAGTGGATACTAGATATAAAGCAAAGGATAACCAGACTACAATCCAGAGTTCCAGCAAAGCTAGCTAACAAGGAGGACCCTAAGAGGGACACGTGGATCTCCCTGGAAAGGGAAAATAGATGAGATCTCCATGAGTAAACTGGGAGTTAATGGAAGCAATAGACAGTAGGTCATGGAATATGAGAACATAAGGGAATGGGGTGGGGGTGGTCAGGATGGAACAGAGATGGAGTGGGAGAGCAATGAAAGAGAACCTGGATAGAGAGAGACATTGTGGGTATAGTGAAAAACCTGGTGCTAGGTGAGTTCCCAGGAATCTACAAAAATAACCACAGCTTAGACTACTAGCAATAATGGAGAGGATGCCTGAACTGACTTACCCTAGTAATCAGATTGGTGAATATCCTAACTGTCATCATAGATCCTTCATCCATTAATTGATGGAAGCAGATGCAGAGTTCCACAGCCAAGCACCAAGCTGAACTCCAGGAGTCCAGTTGAAGAGAAAGAAGAGGGATTCTGTGAGCAAGGGTCATCAAGATCATGATTGGGGACTTCCCTTCTGGAGCAGAGGTGAGTGCCCTAGCTCAGCCTGGACCCATCCCTGGGCACCAGCCACTCCAGGGAAGACCTGCCCAACTTGGCCCTAAGTTCTGGCCACCGGGCAGGTTCCCTTCTAGCCCCACCAGGAAGGATCCCCTTCTCCAAGACCCCCGGCAGACCCTGCAATCTCCACACCCTGGCCCCATACCCATCTGCCTGAGACCCCAGCCACTTCCTGAGACTTAGAGGCCGGCCCCCAGCTCCCATCCTGCCCCGGACTTCCCTTCTGGACAAGAGCTCCCATCCTGCCCGGGACTTCCAATTTGGACAAAAGAGCTCCCATCTGGACAAGAGAGAGAGACTTCCTGAATCTGTCAGCTCTGTCTGAACCAAGTGTGCGGATAAGGCCAAGAACGAACCACAAGGAGATGGGCAGACATCAAGGCAGAAACACATACAACAAAATGAATAGCAATACAGTATCACCAGGACCTAGCCCTCCTCCAACACCTAGACCTGAACATCAGAAATTGGAAGAAGCAGAAGAAAACAGCCTTATGAATGACATCATGAAGAAGGTAGAGGCTTGTGTAGAGGAAAAGACAAAAAAATGTGAAGAACGCTGTAAACAACTAGAGGAAAGGGCAAACAAATTAGAAGAAATCAATAAAGTCCTGGAAGAAAACAATAAAGTACTGAAAGAAAATCAAGAAAAATCAATGAAACAAATGAAGGAAACAGTCCAAGACCTGAAAAGGGAAATAGAAAAAATGAAGAAGACACAAACAGAGGGAATGCTGGAAACAGAAAATCTGAGTAAACGATCGGGAACTTCAGATGCAAGTATAATCAACAGAATGCAAGAGATGGAAGAGAGGATCTCTGGCGTTGAAGATACAATAGAAGAAATAGATTCATCAGTCAAAGAAAACACTAAAGCCGACAAAGTCATGAACCAAAATGTCCAAGAAATTTGGGACACCATGAAAAGACCAACCCTACGAATAATAGGGGTAGAAGAAGGAGAAGAATACCAACTCAAGGGCACAGAAAATATATTCAACAAGATCATAGAAGAAAACTTTCCCAACTTAAAGAAGGAAATGCCTATGAAGATACAAGAAGCCTATAGAACACCAAACAGACTAGACCCAAAAAAAAGTCCCCTCGCCACATAATAATTAAACCACTAAACGTACAGAATAAAGAAAGAATATTAAGAGCAGCAAAGGAAAAAGACCAAGTGACGTATAAAGGCAAACCCATCAGAATAACACCCGATTTCTCAATGGAGACTTTGAAAGCCAGAAGGACCTGGACAGATGTAATGCAGACACTAAGAGACCATGGATGCCAGCCTAGACTAATATACCCAGCAAAACTTTCAATCATCATAGATGGAGTGAACAAGACGTTCCATGACAAAGCCAGATTTAAACAATACTTATCCACAAACCCAGCCCTACAGAAAGCACTAGAAGGAAAATTCCAACCTAAGGAAGTCAGATATACCCATGAAAACACAGGTAATAGATAATCCTACAGCAGTAAACCCCAACAAAGAGAAGTACACACACATCACCACCAAAAAATAACAGGAATGAACAATCACTGGTCATTAATATCCCTCAATATCAATGGACTTAATTCACCTATAAAAAGACATAGGCTTACGGAATGGATATGAAAGCAGGACTCATCTTTCTGCTGCATATAAGAAACACATCTCAAATTCAAAGATAGACACTACCTAAAAATAAAAGGCTGGGAAAAGACTTTCCAATGAAACGGTTTTAAGAAACAAGCAGGTGTAGCCATCCTAATATCCAGCAAAATAGACTTCAAACTAAAATCAATCAAAAGAGATCAAGAAGGGCATTACATACTCATCACAGGAAAGATCCACCAAGATGAAGTCTCAATTCTGAACATTTATGCCCCAAACACAAGGGCACCCACATATGTAAAAGAAACATTACTAAAGCTTAAATCACATATGAAACCCACACATTAATAGTGGGAGACCTCAACACCCCACTTTCACCACTGGACAGATCTCCCAAATCGAAACTTAACAGAGAAATAAAGGACTTAACTGATGTCATGACTCAAATGGATTTAATCGACATCGACAGAACATTCCATCCTAACAAAAAAGAATATACCTTCTTCTCAGCACCCCATGGAACCTTCTCTAAAATCGACCACATACTTGGTCACAAAACAAATCTAAACAGATACAAAACAATTGGAATAACCTCCTGTGTTCTATCAGACCACCATGGTCTAAAGTTGGATTTCAACAACAACAAAAACTACAGAAAACCTACAATCTCATGGAAACTGAACAATACCCACCTGAATCACCAATGGGTTAAGGAAGAAATAAAGAAAGAAATTAAAGACTTCCTAGAGATCAACGAAAATGAAGACACCACATATCCAAACCTATGGGACACTATGAAAGCAGTACTAAGAGGGAAATTCATAGCACTAAACGCCCACATGAATAAGCTGGAGAAATCTCACACTAGTGACTTAACAGCACACCTGAAAGTTCTAGAACAAGAAGAAGCAAAGTCTCCCAGGAAAAATAGATGCCAGGAAATTATCAAAGTGAGAGCTGAAATCAATAAAATAGAAACAAAGAGAACAATACAAAAAATTAATGAAACAAAGAGTTGGTTCTTTGAGAAAATCAACAAGATAGACAAGCCCTTATCCAAACTAACCAAAAGACAGAGAGAGAGCATCCAAATCAACAAAATCAGAAATGAAAAGGGGGACATAACAACAGACATTGAGGAAATCCAGAGAATCATCAGGTCATACTTCAAAAACCTCTATTCCACAAAACTGGAAAACCTAAAAGAAATGGATAATTTTCTGGATAGGTACCACATACCTAAATTAAATCAAGACCAGATAAACTATTTAAATAGTCCAATAACCCCTAACGAAATAGAAACAGTCATTAAAAGTCTCCCAACCAAAAAAAGCCCAGGAACAGATGGTTTCAGTGCAGAATTCTACCAGATCTTCAAAGAAGAGTTAATACCAATACTCTCTAAATTGTTCCATACAATAGAAACAGAAGGAACATTACCAAACTCCTTCTATGAGGCTACAATTACCCTGATTCCCAAACCAAACAAGGATACAACAAAGAAAGAGAACTACAGACCGATCTCCCTCATGAACATTGATGCAAAAATACTCAATAAAATACTGGCAAACAGACTCCAAGAACACATCAAACAATTATCCACCATGATCAAGTAGGATTCATTCTAGAGATGCAAGGATGGTTCAACATATGAAAGTCTGTCAATGTAATACACCATATAAATAAACTCAAAGAAAAAAAACGACATGATCATCTCACTAGATGCTGAAAAGGCATTTGACAAAATCCAACACCCCTTCATGATAAAGGTCTTGGAGTGATCAAGAATACAGGGAACATACCTAAACATAATAAAGGCAATTTACAGCAAGCCAACAGCCAACATCAAATTAAATGGAGAGAAACTCAAAGCAATTCCACTAAAATCAGGAACGAGGCAAGGCTGTCTGCTCTCCCCATAATTATTCAATATAGTACTTGAAGTTCTAGCCAGAGCAATAAGACAACATAAGGAGATTAAGGGGATACAAATTGGAAAGGAAGAAGTCAAGCTTTCCCTATTTGCAGATGACATGATAGTATACTTGAGCAACCCCAAAGATTCCACCAAGGAACTGATACAACTTATAAACACCTTCAGCAACATAGCAGGATACAAGATCAACTCAAAAAAATCAGTAGCCCTCCTATATACAATGGACAAAAAAGCGGAGAAGGAAATCAGAGATACATCACCCTTTACTATAGCCACAAATGACATAAAATACCTTGGGGTAACACTAACCAAGCAAGTGAAGGACCTATATGACAAGAACTTTAAGTCCCTGAAAAAAGAAATTGAAGAAGATGTCAGAAAATGGAAAGATCTCCCATGCTCATGGATAGGCAGAACTAACATAGTAAAAATGGCAATCTTACCAAAAGCAATCTACAGATTCAATGCAATCCCCATCAAAATACCAACACAATTCTTCACAGACCTGGAAAGAATAATACTCAACTTCATATGGAAAAACAGAAAACCCAGGATAGCCAAAAGAATCCTGTACAATAACACAACCTCTGGAGGCATCACGATCCCTGACTTCAAGCTGTACTATAGAGCTACAGTAATAAAAACAGCTTGGTACTAGCATAAAAACCGACATGTGGACCAATGGAATCGAGTTGAAGACCCTGACATTAATCTGCACACCTATGAACAAATAATTTTTGACAAAGAAGCCAAAAGTTCACAATGGAAAAAAGAAAGCATCTTCAACAAATGGTGCTGGCAAAACTGGATATCAACATGTAGAAGGCTGCAAATAGATCCATATCTATCACCGTGCACAAAACTTAAGTCCAAGTGGATCAAGGACCTCAACATAAATCCAGCTACTCTGAACCTGCTAGAAGAGAAAGTAGGAAGTAGTCTTGAACGCATTGGCATAGGAGACCACTTTCTAAATAGAACACCAGTAGCACAGACACTGAGAGAAACAATCAATCAATGGGACCTCTTGAAACTGAGAAGCTTTTGTAGGGCAAAGGATACAGTCAACAAAGCAAAGCGACAGCCTACAGAATGGGAAAAGATATTCACCAATCCCACATCTGACAGAGGACTGATATCCAGAATATATAAGGAACTCAAGAAATTAGACATCAAAATGCCCAACAGTCCAATTAAGAAATGGGCTATAGAACTAAACAGAGAATTCTCAACAGAGGAAACTCAAATGGCTGAAAGACATTTAAGGAATTGCTCAACATCCCTAATCATCAGGGAAATGCAAATCAAAACAACTCTGAGATACCACCTTACGCCTGTCAGAATGGCTAAGATCAAAAACACTGAAGACACCTTATGCTGGAGAGGATGTGGAGCTAGGGGAACTCTCCTCCACTGCTGGTGGGAATGAAAGCTTGTATAACCACTTTGGAAATCAATATGGCGATTTCTTAGAAAATTGGGAATCCATCTCCCCCAAGATCCAGCTATACCACTCTTGGGCATATACCCAAGGAGTGCTCAACCACACCACAAGAACACTTGTTCAGCTATGTTCATATCAGCATTGTTTGTAATAGCCAGAACATGGAAACAACCTAGACACCCTTCAACTGAAGAATGGATAAACAAAATGTGGTACATATATACAATGGAATACTACTCAGCAGAGAAAAACAATGACATCATGAGGTTTGCAGACAAATGGATGGACCTAGAAAAAATCATTCTGAGTGAGGTATCCCAGACTCAGAAAGACAAACATGGTATGTACTCACTCATAACAGGATACTAGATGTGGAACAAGGATGACTGGACTGCTACTCACATCACCAGGCAGGCTACCTGGAAAACAGGACCCCAAGAAAGACACGGGGATCGCCCAATGACAGAGAAATGGAATGAGATCTACATGAACAGTCTGGACATGAGTGGGGGTAGTGAAGGGCGAGGGTCAAGGGAAAGAGAGCTTGGGTGAGTGGGAGATCCCAGCTGGATCAACAACAGAGAGGGAGAACAAGGAATAGGAGACCATGGTAAATGAAGACCACATGAGAATAGGAAGAAGCAAAGTGCTAGAGAGGCCCACAGAAATCCACAAAGATACCCACACAACAGACTGCTGGCAATGGTCGAGAGACAGTCCGAATTGACCTACTCTGGTGATGGGATGGCCAAACACCCTAATTGTCGTGCTAGAAACCTCATCCCACTACTGAGGGATCTGGATGCAGAGATCCATGACTAGGCCCCAGGTGGATCTCTGGGAGTCCAATTAGCGAGAATGAGGAGGATTTATATGAGCGAGAATTGTTGAGACCAAGGTCGGATAAAGCACAGAGACAAATAGCCAAACAAACGGAAACACATGAAATATGAACCAATGGCTGAGGGGTCACCAACTGGATCAGGCCCTCTGAGTGGGTGAGACAGGTGATTGGCCTGATCTGTTTGGGAGGCATCCAGGCAGTGGGACCGGGTCCTGTGCTCATTGCATGAGTCGGCTGTTTGAAACCTGGGGCCTATGCAGGGTCCCTTGGCTCGGCCTGGGAGGAGGGGACTGGACCTACCTGGACTGAGTCCACCAGGTTGATCTCAGTCTGTGGGGAAGGCTTTGCCCTGGAGGAGATTGGAATGGGGGGCGGGCTGGGGGGAAGGTGAGGGGGGCGGGAGGGGGGAGAACAAGGGAATCTGTGCCTGTATGTAGAACTTAATTGTATTGCAAAATAAAAATTAAAAAAAAGGAGGGGGAATCGTGAATGAAGGGACAAGAGACACAAAGAATTGACAGCAAGACAGTGTTCTGATCAAGCTGCAAAAATTTATTTTTCTCAGGTGGGTTTTATAGTAAGCAGATCAGGAAACTTTCTTTGGGAAAAGATCAGGGGACTGTTGAGTTGCCAAGCAACCCAACCAATCAATCTAACCACAAAACGTTGTTACTAATGGTCACTGTAGCAGAAAGATAAGGAAATGTTGTTATTTTCTAATAATTCAGGACTTGTCGAGGCATGTCAAAAGTTTCTGGTTACTGGCTCAATACTGGACAACAGAAACTTAACTCAGGCAGGCAATATGGCATGGCTCTTAAAATTGTCCTTGGCAGAGAAGAAAATGAAGGAGGAAGAAGAAGAAAGCAGAAGGAGAAAGAAGAGGAAAGGAGAAAAAGAAGGAGTAGAAGGGAGAAGAAGGAGGAAGAAAAAGAAGAAGGAGAAGGAGGAGAAGAAGAGGAGGAGGAAGAAGGAGTAGGAGAAGAAGAAGAAGAAGAAGAAGAAGAAGAAGAAGAAGAAGAAGAAGAAGAAGAAGGAGAAGAAGAAGACAGGGGGAAGAGGAAGAAAGAAGGAGAAGGAGAAAAAGAAGAATAAGAAAGAAGAAAGAGTAGGATGGAGGAGGAGAGGGAAGAAGAAGAAGAAGAAGAAGAAGAAGAAGAAGAAGAAGAAGAAGAAGAAGAAGGAGAAGGAGAAGGAGAAGGAGAAGGAGAAGGAGAAGGAGAAGGAGAGAGAAGAGACAGAAGAAGAAAGAGGAGACAGAGGAGGAGGAGGAAGAAGAAGAACAAGAAGGACAAAGGAGAAGTACAAAGAAGAAGAAAGGAGGAAGAAGAAGCAAGACATAGGAGGAGAAAGGAGAGGATGAAGAGGAAGAAGAAGAAAGGAGAAAGAGAAGGAAGAAGATGAAAAAGAAGAAAAAGAAATAGAAATAAGGAGAAACAAGAAGAGAAGGAAGAGGAAGAAGGGAGAACAGGAAGAGGAAGAAGAAGAAGAAGGAAGGAGGAAGAAGAAAGAAGGAGGTGAAAGAAGGAGGAGAAAGAAGAAGAGAAAAAGAGAAAAGGAAGAGGTAGGAGGGAAAAGGAAGAAGAAGAGGAGGAGGAAGAGGAGGAGGAGAGAGAAGGAGAAAGAAGAAGAAGGAGAGGAGAAAGAAGAACAAGAAGAAGGGAGAAGGAAACAGAGGAATAAAAAGCAGAAGCAGAAGAAGAATACAGAAGGAGAAAAAAGATGACAGGAGAAAGAAAAAGAGGATGAAGAGGAAGAAGAAGAAGAAACAAGAAAAGGAAGGAAGAAGAATGAGAAGAAAAAGAAAAGAGAAAGAAAATGAGGAGGAAGAAGAAGGAGAAAGAAGAAGCAGAAGAAAAAAAGAAGAGGAAAGGAGGAAAAAGGAGTATGAGGGAGAAAGAGAAAGAAGAAAAACAAAAAGAATAAGAAAACAAGAAGAATATGATGAAGAAGAAGAAAAAGAAGAAGGGAGAAGTAGAAAGAACAAGAAGGAGAAGGAGAAAGAAGTAGAAGAAATGAGAAAAAAGAAGAAGGATGAGGGAGAAGGAGAAGGAGGAAGAAGAAGAAAAAGGAGGAGAAGAAGGAAGGAGAAAGAAGAGGAAGAAGAAGGGAGAAGAGGGTAGAGGAAGAAGGAAGGAAGGAGAAGGAAAAGAAAATGAAGGAGGAAGAAGAAGAAAGGAGAAGGAGAAAGAAGAAGGAGGAGAAAGAAGAAGAGGAAAAGAGAAAAAGAATGAGTAGGAGGGAAAAGGAGGAGGAAGAAGGAGAAGAAAATGAAGAAGGAGGAGGAGGAGGAGAAGAAAAGAAGAAGGAGGAGGTGGTGGAGAAGGAAGAGGAGGAGGATAAAAAGAAGAAGAAGAAGAAGAAGAAGAAGAAGAAGAAGAAGAAGAAGAACAACAACAACAAGAAGAAGAAGAAAAAGAAGAAGACAGGGGAAGAAGCAGAAAAAAGGAGAGGAAGAAAGAAGAAAAGGAAAAGAGAAAAAGAAGAAGTAGGAAGGAGAAGGAGGAAGAAGAAGAAGGAGAAGAAGAAGAGGAGGAGGAGAGTTAAGGAGAAAGAAGAAAAAGATAGGAGGAGGAAGAAGAAAGAAGGAGAAGGAGAAAGAAGAAGAAGGAGAAAAGAAAGGAAGAGTAGGAGGAAGAAGGAGAAGGAGGAAGAAGAAGAAAAAGAAGGAGAAGAAAGAAGAAGGAGCTGGAGAAAGAAGAAGAAAGGAAAAATAAGAATAGGAGGAGGAGGAAGAAGAAAGAAGAAGGAGAGGAGAAAGAACAAGAAGAAGGGAGAATAAAAAGGAGGAATAAGAAGCAGAAGCAAAAGAAGAATACAGAAGGAGAAAAAGATGACAGGAGAAAGAAAAAGAGGATGAAAAAAGAAGAAACGAGAAAAGGAAGGAAGAAGAAGACAGGGGGAAGAAGAAAGAAGGAGAAGGAGAAAAAAGGAGAGGGAGAAAGAAGAAGGAGAAAGAAGAAAAGGAAAAGAGAAAAAGAAGAAGTAGGAGGGAGAAGGAGGAGGGAGAAGAAGAAAAGAATAAGAAGAAGAAGAGGAGGAGGAGAAGGAGGAGGAGGAGAGTTGAGAAAGAAGAAGATAATAGGATAAAGAAGAAGAAAGAAGGAGGAGAAAGAAGAAGAAAGAGAAAGAGAAAGAAGTAGGATGGAGAAGGAAAAAGAGGAAGAAGAAGAAAAAGAAGGAGAGGAGAAAGAAGAGCAAGAAGAATGAAGAAGGAAAAGGAAGAGTAAGAAGCAGAAGCAGAAGAAGAATACAGAAGGACAAAAAGATGACAGGAGAAAGAAAAAGAGGATGAAGAAGAAGAAGAAACGAGAAAAGGAAGGAAGGAAAGAAGAAGAAGAAGAAGAAGAAGAAGAAGAAGAAGAAGAAGAAGAAAGAAAGAAAAAAGAAGATGAAGAAGAAGAAGAGAGAAGGAGGAAGAAGGAAGGAGAAGAAGAGAATGAAGGAGGAAGAAGAAGAAAGAAGGAGAAAGAAGAGAAAAGGAGAAAAAGAAGGAGTAGGATGAAGAAGAAGGAGGAAGAAAAAGAAGGAGGAGGAGAAGGAGAAGAAGAAAAAGAACAAGAAGAACAAGAACAAGAACAAGAAGAAGGAGGAGAAGAAAAATGAGGTAAAGGAGAAGAAAGGAGAAGAATGAGGAGAAGGAGAAAGAAGAAACAAAAAAGAAGGAACAGGAGAGAGAAGGAGGAGGAAGAAGAACAAGAAGAAGAAGAGAGAGAGAAGGAGAAGGAGAAAAGGGAGAAGAAAGAATGAGGTGAAGGAGAAGAAAGGAGAAGAATGAGGTGAAGGAGAAGAAAGGAGAAGAATGAGGAGAAGGAGAAAGAAGAAGAAAGGAGAAATAAGTATAGGAGGTGGAAGAAGAAAGAAGAAGGAGAAGGAGAAAGAAGAACAAGAAGAATGGAGATGGAAAGGAGGAAGAAGAAGAATAAAGAAGGAGAAAGAAAAAGAAAGGAGGGAGAAGAGGAGGAGGAAGAGGAAGAAGAAAAGAGGGTGAAGAAGAAAGAAGGAGAATGAGAAAGAAGATGAAGAATTAGAAGAAGAAAAAGAAGGAGGAGGAGGAAGAGGAGAGGGAGAAGGAGAAAGAAATAGAAAGGAGAAAGAAGAGGAAGAGGAAAAAGAAGGGAGAAGGAAGAGGAAAAAGAAGAGGGAAGGAAGGTATGAGAAGGAGAAAGAAGAAGAATAAAGGAGGAGGAAGAAGAAATAAAGAAGGAAAAGGAGAAAGAAGAAGAGGAAAGGAGTAGGAAGGAGAAGGAGGCAGAAGAAAAAGAAGAGAGAAGGAAAAAGATGAGGAAGAAGAAGGAGGTGGAGGAGGTATAAGGAGGAAGAAGAAGAAAGGAGAAAGAGGAGGAAGGAGGAGAAAGAAGAATTAAGAAGAAGGAGAGGGAGAAAGAGAAGAAAAAGAAGAAAGAGAAATAAAGAAAGAAGTAGAAAGGATAAAGAATAGGAGGAAGAGGAAGAAGAAGAAGAAAGAAAAAGAAAGATAAAGAAGAAGAGGATTAAGAGGAAAGAGAAGAAAGGAGAAAGAGAAGGAGAAGAAGAAGAAGAAGAAGAAGAAGAAGAAGAAGAAGAAGAAGAAGAAGAAGAAGAAGAAGAAGGAGAAGGAGAAGGAGAAGGAGAAGGAGAAGGAGAAGGAGAAGGAGAAGGAGAAGGAGAAGAAGGAGGAGGAGAAGAAGAAGAAGGAGAAGGAGAAGAAGAAGAGATAAGGAGGACAAAGAAGAAGAAAGGAGGAAGAAAAGGAAAAGGAGAAGAAGAAGAGCAAAGGAGAAAGATGAAGAAAGAGAAGAAGAAAAAAGGAGAAGGAAAAGGAAGAAGAAGAAGAATGGAGTAAGAGGAAGAAGAAGAAAGAAGGAGAAAGACAAAGAAGAAGGAGAAGGAAGACAATGGAGGAGAAAGAAAGGAGGAGGAGGAGGGAGAACGTGAAATAGGAAGAAGAAGAGGAAGAAGAAGAAGAAGAAGAAGAAGAAGAAGAAGAAGAAGAAGAAGAAGAAGAAGAAGAAGAAGAAGAAGGCAACATTAAAAATAACGTTATGAAGATGATAGAGGACTTTAAAGAGGATAAAAATTCCCTTAAAAATAAGAAAAAGAAAAAAAATTGAAGAAATCAATAAATTCCTTAAAGAAAGCCAAGAAAACCCGGGCGGTGGTTGTGCATGCCTTTAATCCCAGCACTTGGGAAGCAGAGCCAGGCAGAGCTCTGTGAGTTCAAGGCCAGCCTAGGCTACCAAGTGAGTTCCAGGAAAGGCACAAAGCTACACAGGGAAACCCTGTCTCGAAAAACCAAAATAAGAAAAAAGAAAAAGAAAGAAAGAAAGCCAAGGAAACCATTAGAAACCCATTAAAAATGTGAAGAAATCAGTTCAAGACCTGAAAATTGAAATAAAAACAGTGAAGAAGACAGAAACCAAGGAAATGCTGGAAGTAGAAAATCTGAGCAAACAAACAGGAACTACAGATACAAGCATAAAGAACAGAATAGAAGAGATGGAAGAGGGAATCTTTGGCATAGATGATACAATTGAGGAAATAGATTCATCAGTCAAAAAAAGTACCAAAGCCCAAAAAGTCATAACACAAAATGTCCAAGAAATCTGGAACACTATGAAGAGGCCAAACCTAAGAATAATAGGGATAGAAGAAGGAGAAGAATACCAACTCAAAGGCACAGAAAATACATTCAACAAAATCATGGAAGTAAACTTTCATAACTTAAAGAAGGAAATACCTATGAAGATACATGAAGCTTATAGAATGCCAAATAAGCTAGTCCCCCCAAAAAAAGTCCCCTTGCCACATAATAATTAAACCACTAAACATACAGAATAAAGAAAGTATATTAAGAACAGCAAAGGAAAAAGGCCAAGTGACTTATAAAGAGAGACCCATCAGAATAACACCCAACCTCTCAATGGAGACTCTGAAAGCCAGAACATCCTGGCTTTCAGATGTAATGCAGACACTAAGAGACCAAGGATGCCAGCCTAGACTAATGTACCCAGAAAAACTTTCAATCATCATAGACAGAGTGAACAAGATATTCCAAGACAAAACCAAATTTAAACAATACCTATCCACAAATCCAGGCCAACAGAAAGCACTAGAAGGAAAATTCCAACCTCAGGAAGTCAGATGCAATCATGAAAACACAGGCAATAGATAACCCCACATCATCAAATCCCAAAGAAGGGAAACACACAACACTACCACCAAAAGATAACAAGAATTAACAATCACTGGTCATTAATATCCCTTAATATCAATGGACTCAATTTGCCTATAAAAAGAAACTAGCTAACAGAATATATATGAAATCATGATCCATCCTTCTACTGCATAGAGGAAACAGACATCAACTTTAAAGACTGTAACATGAATTTCTAAATGGTCTTATTAATAGAAACAAACCTGGAGCCAGGTATAGGGGTGAACGCTGAAAGATCAGAGAAACAGAATAAGCCAATCTCACCTTTGCCAACTACTCAGCTAATCTTTCCTCAAACTGGAAGCCTCTGAGGCCTCACCCAAATGGATCTCAGCTGAACTGCTGCTAAAAGCCTAAAAGCTAAAAAGCCTTAAAAGCATCTTATTCATGGTCCTCATGCCTTACATACCTTTCTGCTTCCTCCATCACTTCCTGGCATTAAAGGTGTGTGTCTTTCCCAAGCAAGACATGAGATCTCAAGTGCTGAGATTAAAGGTGTGTGCCACCATGCCTGGCTTCTATGTCTATCTGGTGGCTATTCTGTTCTCTGACCCCAGATAAGTTTATTTGGGTGCACAATATGTCAACCACATTTCCCCTTTTGTATTTAAAAATTTTTAAAGTTATAACTAGCATAAGAAATGTATATACAATAAGTATATACTATATATAGAATCAAGAATTATATTAACAATATCTAGTCCATTAACATTTGACAGATTCAGACAATATTTTTTTTTCAATCATGAATGTTTTTCTATTTTAATTATGGTAACATGGGTTTTGAGGCATCTAAAAGATTACAGAGTTTTTCTCCATCATGAATTGGTCCATGTAACACAAAACATGTTTGTAGGCTTGAAGTCGGAGTAATCTATCATTTTCAGTCTGTAATATCATTTGAGAAGATTTAGAAAATGGTACCCTGCTGGAAGAAATCATTCTTGAGGGTTGGCCTGAGCATTTACATCTGCACATTATTTCCAACTTACTCTTTCTGCTGCAGGACAAGAATGTAAATTTTTAGCTGTCTTCTTTGGCTGCCATGTCTGACACTTGTTTCCATGCCACTTTTATGAGGTTCATGTATTGCTCTGGAAAGAAGGGACAAATTAAAACTTTTTCTATGTTCACTTAGATGTGATCTATTATCAAAGCAACAGAAAAGGCAATGATACACATCTATGAAATTTTACCCCAGAATTTGTTATCTCATGTATTTGAAGAGAAGTACAAAATTAAAAGGGTTACAATATCATTTAAATTTATAGGCCTTTTATCCATATTAGTTGACATGTATAAACAAAGTAAAAAGAGATATTACAATGCTTGAACAGAGTTTTGACACAGTTTAGATTTTTTCCAAAATAATTAATTTTGTGTAACTGAATGTAAATATGTTGGATGAAGATGATAACAATTCACATATATTCAGATTTCCTTTGGTATGAGTTTTTTTTTCTGATCCTCAAAGTCTAATGTTACATTCAAAGGCTTTAAGAAACTAATTACACACTAAGTTTTACAGTTATAGGGTTGCTCTGTGTTTTGACTAGGCATTACAGCATTGATTATATTAATAGGGTTTCTCTCTAGGATGTGTTCTTTAATATACTTGAGATGACTGGACTGTGAAAAGGCTTTACCACATTGTTTACATTCATAGGGTTTCTGTCAATTATGTGTACTTTCCTGAAATTGGAGGGCAATGTGATGAACAATGGCTTTACCACACTTACTACACTGAATGGTTTCATTCCAGTATGTGTTTTTTATGCCTTTGAAGATGAGAGTGACAAGCAAAGGTTTATAGAACACTGATTACATTCATTAGATTTCTCCAGTACATGCAATTTCATCCTTCGAAAATGACAGTGTTGTGCAAAGGCTTTTTCCTAATGATTACATTCATAGGGTTTCTCTGCAGTATATGATCTTTCATGCAATTGAGTATAGTGATATGCAAAGGCTTTACCACAATGATTACATTCACAGGGTTTCTCTCCAGTATGTGTTCTTTCATGCCTTTGAAGAGCACTGTTTTGAGCAAAGGCTTTATCACACTGATTACATTCATAGGGTTTCTCTCCAGTATGTGTTCTTTTATACCTTTGAAGATCACTATGACATTCAAAGGCTTTACCATATTGTTTACATTCATAAGGTTTTTCTCCCATATGTGTTCTTTCAGTTGCATTGTGATGAGCAAAAGCTTTCCCACACTGATTACATTCACAGAGTACCTCTGCTGTATGTATTATTTCATGTACATAAAGATTTTGGGGCTGTGCAAAGGCTTTATCACATTAATTACATTCATAGGGTTTCTCTCCAGTATGTTTTCTTTTATGTACTTGAAGATGACTGGGCTGTGCAAAGGCTTTACCACATTGTTTACATTCATAGGGTTTCTCTCCAGTATGCGTTCTTTCATGCACTTGAAGAGCACTGTTTTGAGCAAAGGCTTTACCACACTGATTACATTCATAGGATTTCTCTCCAGTATGTGTTTTTTTATGTACTTGAAGATGACTGGGCTGTACAAAGGCTTTACCACATTCTTTACATTCATAAGGTTTCTCCCCTGTATGTGTTCTTACATGTAGTTGAAGAGCACTTTGTTGAGCAAAGGCTTTACCACACTGATTACACTCATAGGGTTTCTGTTCAGCATGTGTTCTTTTATGTACTTGAAGAGAACCAGACTGTGCAAAGGTTTTACCACATTGTTTACATTCATACGGTTTCTCTCCAGTATGTGTTCTTTTATGTACTTGAAGATGACTGGGCTGTACAAAGGCTTTATCACATTGCTTACATTCAAAGGGTTTCTCTCCTGTATGTGTTCTTTCATGCAATTGAAGAGCACTATGTTGAGCAAAGGCTTTACCACATTGATTACACTCATAAGGTTTCTCTCCAGTATGTGTTCTTTCATGCCTTTGAAGAACACTGTTTTGAGCAAAGGCTTTACCACACTGATTAAATTCATA
Organism: Peromyscus eremicus; assembly: GCF_949786415.1. Lineage (NCBI taxonomy): Eukaryota > Metazoa > Chordata > Mammalia > Rodentia > Cricetidae > Peromyscus > Peromyscus eremicus. The sequence goes on along the minus strand of NC_081438.1, from coordinate 35,815,675 downwards.
GGGTTTCTCTCCGGTATGTGTTCTTTTATGCATATGAAGAATCCTGTAACATGAAAAAGCTTTACCACACTGCTTACATTCATAGGGTTTCTCTCCAGTATGTGTTCTTTTATGTACTTGAAGAGAACCAGACTGTGCAAAGGTTTTACCACATTGTTTACATTCATACGGTTTCTCTCCAGTATGTGTTCTTTTATGTACTTGAAGATGACTGGGCTGTACAAAGGCTTTACCACATTGTTTACATTCATAAGGTTTCTCTCCCGTATGTGTTTTTTCATGCAATTGAAGATAATTGTGCTGTGCAAAGGCTTTATCACATTGCTTACATTCAAAGGGTTTCTCTCTTGTATGTGTTCTTTCATGCAATTGAAGAGCACTATGTTGAGCAAAGGCTTTACCACATTGATTACATTCATAAGGTTTCTCTCCAGTATGTGTTCTTTCATGCCTTTGAAGAGAACTGTTTTGAGCAAAGGCTTTACCACACTGATTATATTCATAGGGTTTCTCTCCAGTATGTGTTCTTTTATGCATATGAAGAATCCTGTAACATGAAAAAGCTTTACCACACTGCTTACATTCATAGGGTTTCTCTCCAGTATGTGTTCTTTTATGTACTTGAAGATGACTGGGCTTTGTAAAGGCTTTACCACATTGATTACATTCATAGGGTTTCTCTCCAGAATCTTTTCTTCTATGCAATAGAATTACTTTCCAATGAGCAAAGGCTTTGCCACTTTGATTACATCCATAAGGTTTTTTAATGATGTATGTAGTTTCATGACTTTGAAGATTACTGTGTTGTGCAATGGTTTTACCACATTGATTATATTCATAGGATTTTTCTCCAGTATGTGTTTTTTCATGCCTTTGAGGATGACTATGACATACAAAGGCTTTACCACACTCAATATATCCATATGATTTCTCTGTAGTATGGCTTCTTTCATTCCTTCCATGTTTTTGAGAACTTTGACAATGTTCTTCAAATTCAACATCTTCCCAATTGTACCCTATAGCAGTGAGGTTCATATAGGTCTCCAGCATCACATCTTTGTAGAGATTCCTCTGTGCAGGATTCAAAAGTGCCCATTCTTCATGAGTGATGTTGACATGCACATTGTTATATGTCACTGTATTCACTTTTTCCAGAAGACCAGCTAGGATGTCTGCAGATCTACCACATTGTCTCTTACCCCACACCTGATTTAAAATGTTGCTCCTATCAGTGGAGTAGATCACTTGAGGCATCTTCCCCTCTTCCTTCTCCAAGCCTCCAGTGCATCTGAAGATCATCTCTGCAGTGTTCCTCTTCTCCTAGTTTACAACACCACCAAGCATTCTCCCATAGCATGGTTTTCCAGTTTTCCCATAGTCTCTGCTCAGCTCCCTGAAGCAGAACTCACAGCACACAAAACCACTGGCACCAGATCCTCAAGCCAAGCCTGAAGCCCCCAGACAATATTTTTCATTACTTATTGTATTTTTGTGAGTCCAAAACTTGTATGCAATATACAAAAGTCCAGTCTAATGTAAAATTTATAAAACTAGAAGTTGTCTTTTCAAAGTAGATTCAATAATCTATCTTTTTATCTATATCATATCTATATCTTCTCTTTTTTTCAGAGTAGATTCAATAATCTACCCTTTATTCTATCATTTCTATATATCTTTTTTCAGAGTAGATTCAATAATCTACCACTTATCTACATCCCCTTTTTTCTTTTCTCTTTTTTAAACAAGAACCCTGAATCTAATCTCCTTTTTATCCTTTTTTCCCATTAACCATAACAACTTGTCCTAAACAATGACTATCCATAAGCCATTGAATGACCAAAAACCACCCACCCCACCTCTTGGGAATGTTGACATTATTTTCTTAAAATTACATCCTGCTTTCTGGGAGCAAAGGCATCTTTAAGGGATCCTGAAAAGAAAAATTTTGGGTTAATTGTCAAGTCCTGGGAGAGGTAGCTGTATCATTTGTTGTCCAGTCTCTGTATAATGCAAAAATGCAGGGCTTTGTCTCAAGTCCTTGTTCAAGTTGTCTGTGAATCTGGATCATCTCAGCTAGCCATCTTGAAATTATCCAGAGCAGTTTGTAGTCCAAAGCAGATCTTTCAGTAGTGTTAATCACCCTAATGGCTTTATCATAGTCCATGTGGAACCATCATTTGGGATCTCATCATCCTTTTGAGGATTTAAGAGTTGCTGTTAGGCATGGTCATGGTTCCCTGCAGAAATGAAAGTTAGTAGTTAGACATCACAATCAAAGTTGTAATCATATTAGGTATGTTTTCAAGGTCAAGTAGACATACATTTTAGATAGACTGGTCTTCAAACCCTTCACAGAGCTACAGAATGTGCTGTTTAAAATGTTTTAATAGTATAGTTTTTTTTCTTATTTATGACTATGAGACATGTCAGCTACTGGCAGCACCACTCTGCTTCAGAGAAGATATGGACATTGAAGAAAATGCATATAGAATTAACTTTTATTGTGGCAAAAGTTAGCCACCAAGCAACAAAGTGTACTTGCATTGACTGCTGACAGTATGCTATCCCAAATGGAAAAACAGGACACAAAACAAAGGACTACAAATCCTTGACAAGTGTGGTTGCAGCTTTGGCAACAGGTATCCTCTGAGGCCAGGACACTGCGGCACCATGGCTAAACTGACTTATAGATGTAACCAACCATCTTATTAAATAAGAAACACAGAACCAATGCAAAGAGAAAGCCAAGAGACCAGAGCTAAGAGTCTTACCTGCCTGCTGCAGCTAGCCTCTTCAGCCAAGAGACCTCTCTGAAAGAGACCTACTTCCTGTCTGTTTGTCTTTATATAGACTTTCTGTTCTGCCTTCCCATTGGTTGTAAAACCAACCACATGACTGCCTCGTCACTGTCTGTTGGCTGTATACTTGAACACACAGAGATCTACCTAGCTCTGCCTACCAAGTTCTGGGATTAAAGGCATGTGCCACTACCCCCCAGCCTTTGCTATGGCTCTAATAGCTCTGACCCCCAGGCAACTTTATTTATTAACATACAATTAAAATCACATTTCAGTACAAATAAAATATCACCATACTGACTTTGCAATCTGGAAAAGGAACAGTGCCCATTTCGTTGAAGGCATCTGTACAGGCAATGGACTGATGGCTTCTGGTGTGCAGTGGAACAGTAGCTGAAATAGTTATTCTTGAAAGAGTAACTTGGTTGACAGCGTCTCACCTCTCAATGGTAAACTAGCATTTAATAAAGAAGATGAGGCTTCCCACAAGCTGAGAAGAATGGGAAGCTGAATTCCAAAACCACCAGCAATTTCCAGAATTGGTGGAATTCAAGTGTATCTGGTACATGAAATATTCACATTGAATGTAGGGTTGAGCTGTAGACTTTGTGTACATCCTACTTCACAAATGAGTCTGTCAGATATGCTAAGCCTATAGACTGAAGATGGTGCCCCAAGATTGCCGGGAAACCTCGGGTGATTGTCCAGGCAGCTGGCTGTTTCTGTCAACTCACATTTTTGGAAGTCACTTGTTTGCATTTCCTGTTTTCCTATATGATATTATTTCCTTCTCGGGTTTCTGAGGGAGTTGAGGATTAGATAGATATAGTTATAGTTTTCTTTGTGAAGAATTTCAGAAAAGAAACTCACTAAGAGGTGTAAAGTCAAGAAATTTGATAGACATCATAAGATAGTTTTCTGTGTGCAATACAAGGTAGGATAGACAGTTAATTCGGTACATTTTAGACTCACCAAAATAGAATAGATAATGGAATATTTTCTTTGAATTTGTCAAATGGAAATGCACTAGACGTTGTTGATGTATTTAGTGCTTATATATTGTATATAGTTATTGTATTTATTGTATATAGTTTTTCTCAGTAGTTACAACTTTTTGTTTTTATTAGACAAAAAAGAGGAAATGTGGTGATATATTATTTCTGCTGAAATGTGGTAATATTTTATTTGTATGTTAATAAGTAAAGTATGCCTGGAGACCAGAGAAATAGAAAGCCATTTTAAAGTCAGGCACAAAGTCAGGCAGTGGTAGCACACACCCTTAAGCTAATCACTTGGCAAGCAGGATCTCTTTGTGTTCAAGGCCATACTAGAGAACAAAGCCAAGCCTGGTAACACATGCCTTAAATCGCAGTACCAACCATAGAGACCTGGAAGTCTGTACACACAGGCAGTGACAAAAAATTGAATCAGATGGCCTAAGAGCACATGACAGACCAGAACAACAAGGCAACAAAGGTGCAGGTAAACAGGAAGTAGCTCACTTTGGAAGCTGTTGCATGGTGAGGTAAGATTAGTTGGTGGCTATCCCTATTACCTCATCTCTAAGGCTTTCACCCTTATATTTGGCTCCATGTATTTTATTTAATAAGACCTCTTAAAAATTCATCTACAAAAGACAAACAATACCTCAGAATAAAAGGCTGGGGAAATACTTTCCAATAAAATGGACTTCACAAGCAATCTGGTGTAGCTATCCTAATATCTAACAAAATAGTCTTCAAACTAAAATCAATCAAAAGAGATTGGGAAGGACATTACATATTCATCACAGGAAAGTCCACCAAGATAAAGTCTCAATTCTGGACATTTATGCCCCAAATACAAGGGCAAACACATATGTAAAAGAAACATTACTAAAGCTTAAACCACACAGCAAAGCCCACACATTAATTGTGGGAGACTTCAACACCCCACTCTCACCAATGGACAGATCTGCCAGACAGAAACTTAACAAAGAAATAAGGGATCTAACAGATGTTATAACTCAAATGGACTTAATAGATATCTACAGAACATTCCACCCTAACACAAAAGAATATACCTTCTACTCAGCACCATATTGAATCTTCTCTGAAATTGTCACATAATCACTTACAAAGCAAATCTCAAAAGATACCAAAAAATTGGAATAACCTCCTGTATTTTTTCAGACCACCATGGATTAAAGTTAGATTTCAACAACAAAATTACAGAAAGCCAACAATCACATGAAAACTGAATAATGTTCACCTGAATCACCAAACAGGCAAGGAAGACATAAAGAAATAAATTACAGACTTCCTAGAATTCAATGAAATTAATGTACTACATATTCAAACTTATGGGACACTATGAAAGCAGTGCTAAGAGGAAATTTTATAGCACTAACTGCCTACATAAAGAAGTTGGAGAAATCTTACACTAGTGACTTAACAGCACACTTAAAAGCTCCAGAACAAAAAGAAAATAACTCACCCAGGAGGAATAGATGCCAGGAAATAATCAAATTGAGAGCTGAAATCAGTGAAATAGAAACAAAGAGAACCATACAAAGAATCAATGAAACAAAGAGTTGGATTCTTCAAGAAAATCAACAAGATAGACAAGCCCCTATCCAAACTAACCAAAAGGCAGAGAGATAGCATCCCAATTAACAAAATCAAAATAAAAAGGGAGATATAACAACAGACAATGAGGAAATCCAGAGACTCATCAGGTCATACTTCAAAAACCTGTACTCCACAAAATCGGAAAATCTAAAATAAATGGACAATTTTCTGGACAGGTACCACATACCAAAGATAAATCAAGACCAGATAATCAATTTAAATAGACCAATAACACCTAAGGTAATAGAAACCATCATTAGAAATCTCTTAATCAAAAAAAAAAGCCCAGCAAAGAATTCTACTAGATTTTCAATGAAGAGCTAATACCAATGCTCTTCAAATTTGTACACACAATAGAAACAGAAGGAACATTACCAAATCCTTTTATGAGACTTCAGTTACCCTGATACCCAAACACACAAACATACAAAAAAGAAAGGGAATTACAGACCAATCTCCCTCATGAACATTGATGTAAAAATACTCAATAAACTATTGGCAAAGTAAATCAAAGAACACATGAAAAAAATCCACCATGAGCAAGTAGGCTTCATCCCAGAGATGCAAGGATGGTTCAACATATGAAAATCTGTTAATGCAATAAACCATATAAACAAGCTAAAAGTAAAAAAAAAAAAACCACAAGAGCATTTCGTTAGATGCTGAAATGGCCTTTCAAAAAATCCAACACCCCTTAAGGATAAAGGCACTAGAGAGATCAGGAATACAAGGAACATACCTACACATAGTAAAGGCAATTTAGAGCAAGCCAATAGCCAACATTAAATTAAATGGAGAGAAACTCAAAGCGATTCCACTAAAATCAGGAACAAGACAAGGCTGTCCATTCTCCCATATTAATTCAATGTAGTACTTGAAGTTCTAGCTAGAGCAATAAGACAACAAAAGGAGATCAAAGATACAAATTGGAAAGGAAAAAGTCAAACATTCTCTATTTGCAGATGATATAATAGTAAACATAAGTGACTCCAAAAACTCTACTAGGGAACTCCTACAGGCAATAAACACCTTTAGTAATGTGGCAGGATACAAGATTAACTTAAAAAAATCAGTAGCCCTCCTATATATAAATGATAAATGGGCTGAGAAAGAATTCAGGGAAATGTCACTCTTGACAATAATGACAAATAATATAAAATACTGTGTGGTAACTCTGATTAAACAAGTGAAAGACTTGTATGACATGAATGTTAAGTATCTGAAGAAAAAAATTGAAGATATCAGAAAATGGAGAGATATCCTATGCTTTTGGATAGGTAAGATTAACAGAGTAAAAATGACAATCCTATCAAAAGCAATCTACAGATTTAATGCAATCCCCAATAATTCCAACACAATACTTCACAGACCTAGAAAGAACAATTCTCAACTTCATATGAAAAAACAAAAAAACCGGGATAGCTAAAAGAATCCTATATAATAAAGTCACCTCTGGAGGCACCACCATACCTGACCTCAAGCACTACTATAGAGCTACAGTAATAAAAACAAGTTGGTATTGGCATAAAAACCAACATGTGGACCAATGGAATCAAATTGAACACCCTAACATTAACCCACAGGACTATGAATACCTCATTTTTGACAAAGAAGCCAAAACTGTGCAATGGAAAAAAGAAATCATCTTCAATAAATGGTGCTGACATAACTGGGTTCAACATGTAGAAGATTGCAAATAGATCCATATCTATCACCATGCACAAAACTCAAGTGCAAGTGGATCAAAGACCTCAATATAAAACCAGTTACACTGAATCTGATAGAAGAAAAAGTAGGAAGTAGTCTAGAACACATTGCCACAGAGACTCCTTCCTCAATATAACACCAGTAGCACAGACACTGAAACAATTGATAAATGGGACCTCCTGAAACTGAGAAGCTTCTGTAAGATAAAGAACACAGTATAAGACAAAACAACAGCCTACAGAATGGGAAAAGATCTTCACCAACCACACATCTGACAGAGGGATATCTCCAAAATATAAAGAATTAAAGAAACTAGACATTAAACAATCCAATTAAATGAGCTATAGGGCTAAACACAGAATTCTCAACAGATGGCTCTCAAGTGACTGAAAGACATTTAAGGAATTGCTCAACATCCTTAGTCATCATGGAAATGCAAATCAAAATGACTCTGAGATACCATCTTACACCTTTCAGAATGGCTAAGATCAAAAACATTGAAGACAGCTTATTTTGGAGAGGATGTGGAGCAAGCAGAACACTCATCCACTGTTGGTGGGTATACAAACTTATACAGCCAATTTTGAAATCAGTATGATGATGTGGTGATATTTTATTTGTGCTCTAATAAATAAAGCTTGCCTGGAAATCAGAGGGAAAAGCTAGACATTATAAGTACACAATAGTTATGAAATGTTAGCACACGCCTGTGGTACTGTATTCCCCCAAATATTGTGCATGCTAATAAACTTATCTGGGGTCAGAGACAGAGCAGCCACAATATTAAACATAAAGGATAGGCAGTGGTAGCACACACCTTTAGTCCTAGCATTCCAGAAGCAGAAATCCATGTGTTCATGGATACAAACAGGCATGGTGACTCATCATGCCTTTAATCCCAGAAAGTGAGCCTTTAATCCCAGGGAGTGGTGGTAGAAAGCAGAAAGGTATATAAGGCCTGAGGACCAGAAACTAGAAGCATTTGGCCTGGTTAAGCATTTGGCTGGTTAAGCTTTCAGGCTTCTAGCAGCAGTTCAGCTGAGACACATTCTGGATGAGGACTCAGAGGCCTCCAGTCTGAGGAAACAAGACCAGCTGGGGATTCGGCAAGGTGAGTTAGCTGTGGCTTGTTCTAGTTCTCTGATCTTCCAGTTCACCCCAATACCTGGCTCAGGTTTGATTTTATTAATAAGAACTTTTAAGATTCATGCTACACACGCCTTAATCCTATCACTTGGGAGGAGGATATCTGTCTAGATCTCTATGAGTTCAAGGCCACACTGGGAAAAGAGCCAGGCATGGTGGCACATGCCTTACATTACAATACTAGTTAACCACAGAGTTCTAGAAGTCTATACAGACAGACAGGAAGTGACAGAGCTAGGCAAGAAGAGGAAGTGATATAGCTGGACAGAGAGAACAAACCAGATGACAGAAGAGCAAGGCATATAGGCATGGGTAGACAGAAAGTATCTTGCCTTCTGGAAGCTGTGGAGTTGATGAGGAGAGGTTAACATGTGGCTGTTTCTATTCCTCTGATCTTTCTCAGGTTTTCACCCCTATATCTGGCTCCATGTTTTCTATTAATATGACCATTTAGAAATTCATCTACAATTGGTGCTCCAATGTGGCAAGAATTTATTAAAAAGCTGCTTGTGGACTTGTAGGGCACCTGGCTAAGGCCCAGTTTCATGGCTCAGGTCAGAGTACATGGCTGGATTCTTTTTGAATTTTTCTCTCCTGGTGGGTGGTGGGCTCTCTCTGGATTCCCACCTTGGACTACTACAACACTAGGTAGCTGCTTTGATATTCCCTGGGACTTGTGCAGTTCTACGCAGTCAACAGACTGGGTAAGTCAATTAACATATCTTAAAGGGAGAAATTAGTTAAAAGGAAAAAATGAAAAACATTTTTACAATGGAAGGAATTTGGTCTCTGATAACATATTAGGCAGTCTAAAAATGGAAGATTTAAATGAGAAGATAATTAATGTTGACAGGTTGGATGTAACAACAATTATGAACATCATTTGTTGGATAATTTTTATTTTAGCAAACAAAAGTTTGGTCAATTTAAGTACCAAGATAAAAGCTTTAGAAAAACATGTTAAAATGAATTATTGAGAAACTCAGGCCCAGACAGAAAAGTTTAAAGGTAAATGTATCTCAAAGTTGAATTATAAAATTACAGAGAAACAGCCTCAGGTTACCAGACAGTAAACTTTAATCTACCCAGGAACATTACGGGAACTGCCAAATGCTCAAGGGTGTGTGTACAAAATAACTGGACTCATGGTCAACTTGTCACTGAATTATCCCTCAGGATTGAAAAGAATTAATTACAGATGTCCTAGAGGCCAGTCCACATTACTGTGGTGAACATGGTTTAAAGAGGAGGCTAAAACTATAGAACAATGATGTAGGACTAGAGGTATGGAAATTTCCCAGGATCAGCTTCTTAGAGAAGTGATTATGCTGATATACAAAGACAATGTTTATATAATAACCAAACCCTAATACCATACCACATGGCAGCCATGAATGCATGGGACAGAATTGAGGAAGCAGGTAAGAAAATTGAATCATTTACAAAAGTTATATAAGGTCCGAGAGAAGTCTTCACAGATTTCTTACAAACTCTGTCTTTAGCAGTAAATAGATTTATACCAAATTCAGAAGCTACAGAGATAATAATTGAATCTTTGGCTTTTGAGAATGCTAATGCAGCATGCCAGAGGGTGATCAGGCCATTAAATGCCAGATCAACAACATTAGAGAATTGGATCAGGAACACAATTAATATTGAGTCTCATGACCATGATAATATTTGGATAGGAGAGGTGATATCAAAAGCTTTGAGGAAAAATAATACTGACTATGGTAAACAAGGTCACCTGAAAAGGAACTGTAAACAGGGCATTCCTAGAAACAATGTTTATTCAAAGAACAATGGCAACAGAATGCCACTCCTTTCTGGAATATAAAGAAGGTATGGTAAAGGTAAACATTGGACCAATGAATGTAGATCAACAAGGGACAGACAAGGTAATCCTTTGGTCTGCCCTCGAGAAACTCCCAGAGAGACTCATGCAGGCCTACATGGGAAATTCAGTTCAGTCCTTTTCTGCCATCATATAAGAAACCCCTTCTCAGAGCAATTAAATAAACAAATGCCTATTGTAAAAAAAAAAAACATACTGCTCAGGGTGATAGAACAACTGTAACACAGAGAACAGGAAATTCAGGAGAAACCATAAAGCAAATTTTTTGGTAAACTTCTATAAATGAACAAAGATTAAAATTAAAATTACGAATAAATGACATTCTCTTGGAAGGTCTGGTAGATACATGTGTGGATGTAACAATAATTGCACCAGAATTTTAGCATCCAAATTGGTCTCTTCAAGAGGTAAATGTTCAGTTTAGGGATTGGAACATTATCTCAAGTGAAACAGAGTTCAAGATGTGTCGAATGTATAGGGCCAGAAGGACAGGGGGAAAATTAAAGCCATATGTGGCTAATGTAGCTACGGATTTATCGGGCCATGATCAATTACAACAATGGAATACTCAGATTAACATCCCTCCAAAATCAGAGACAAACCATAAACTAACACATGTTTCTGAGAGAAATATTAGGAGCTATTATTATAAAGAACAGTCAACGGCCATCCAGATTGTACAAGAATAGGGCACAACAACTGATGATCTTCCAAAGACACCAAAAGCTCAACCTTTAAAATGATTCACAGACAAGCCTGTATGGGTTCAGCAAAGGCCTTTAACAACAGAGCAACTGCAGACTTTAGAAGAGCTGGTACAAGAGCAGTTAAATGCTCAGCATATTGAAGAATCAACCAGCCCTTGGAATTCTCCTGTATTTGTTATTTAAAAGAAATCTGGTAAATGGTGAGTCATAACAGACCTAAGGGCAATTAACAAAGAAATTCAGTTAATGGGCTCTCTACAATCTGGAATTCCATTACCTACTTTGTTACCTAAAGGATGGCCTCTTATAGTTATCAATTTAAAAGACTTTCTTCTCAATACATTTACAAGAAAAAGACAGAGAAATATTTGCCTTCATGGTACCTACTTATAATAATTCTAAACCAGTTAAGAGATATCAATGGAGGGTTCTCCCACAGGGAATGTTAAATAGCACAACACTGTGCCAATATTTTGTACAACAGCCATTGGAAGTAATACATAAACAGTTTCCTAAATCTATCATTTATCCTTACATGGATGCTATTTTACTAGCTAATTCAAATGCAGATAACCTAGAAAGTATGTTTGAAAAAATAAAGAAAATTTTGCCTTGTTGGGGATTACAAATTGCTCCTGAAAAAATACAAAGAGAAGATTCTATTAATTATTTAGGATATAAAATAGGTCTACAAAAAATTACTCCAAATGATGGAAATTGGGAGAAATTGATTATGGACTCTTAATGACTTTCAAAGAATATTCAGAGACATTTCCAGTCTATGGACTGTTGCTGGGGGAAAAAAACGATGAACTGAACAATTTGTTCAAAACCTTAGAAGGTGACAAGGACTTAAATAGTACAAGAGAATTATCAGCTGAAGTTGAGAGAGAATTGGCCTTAATGGAAAGAAAGTACAGGATACACATGTGGATCATGTGGATCCAAAGCTTAATTGCATTTTGGTTATTTTACCCTCTAAGCATTGTCCTGCAGAAATTTTAATGCAGTGGGAAGATATTATATTGGAATGTATATTTCTACCAAATAAATACAGTAAAAAATTAAAATCTTATGTGAAAAAGATCTCTGATTTGATTTTAAAAGGAAAATTGAGACTTCATCAATTAGCATAAATAGACCCGGCAGAATTGTAGTACTTTTTACTAAGGAGGACACTGACAAATTATAGGCAGAAAGTGAACCTTGGCAATGAGCTTGCAGTAATTATTTGGGAGAGATTAACAGTAAATATCCCAAAAGTGACAGAATTCAACATATAAGGAGAGCTGATTGGATTCTGCCTTGCATTGTATGAGAAACACCCATATCTGAGGCCTATACATTTTATACAAGTGCAAAAAAAAAAAACAAAGGCAGGTTACAAAACAAAATTTTAGTAAATAATACAAAGTCCTTACAATTTGGTTCAAAAATCTGAATTATATGCTATTCTGTTGATATTAATGGATTTCTCAGAACCTCTCAACATAGTTACTGACTCTCAGTATGCTGAAAAAGTGTTGTTACATATTGACACTGCAGAATTTATCCTTGATGAATCAGAATTAATTTTGTAACTTATTCAGTTACAAGATATAACCAGGAATAGGAAGCATCCCGTATATATAACTCACATCCAATCCCATAGGGGTCTTCTGAGCCCTCTAGCACAAGGTAATGATAAGATTAATAAAGAATTCATAGGAAATATGCTGGAGGACTCAGAATTTCATTAAAAAATTATGTCAATAGTAAGGGTTTAAAAACGGATTTTTCCATAACCTGGCAACAAGCCAAAGAAATTATAAGGAAATGTCCTACTTGTTCTTCTTACATTCAGCCTCCACTACCAGCAGGATGTAACCCAAAGGGTACTCATAGGAATAAAATCTGGCAGAGGGATGTGTTTCACTTTGCAGAATTTGGAAAATTGAAATATGTACACCATACCATTGATACTTATTCAGGATTTCAATGGGCAACTACTCTGAGTTCTGAGAAGGCTGATTTTGTAATCATGCATTTGCTAGAAGTTATGGCCATCATGGGTATACATATACAAATTAACACTGACAGTGTTCTCTGATAAAATGAAACAGTTTTTTGCCTATTACAATATAAAGCATATTACAGGTATACCACATAATCCTATGGGCCAAACTGTTATAGAAATGTCAAATAGAAATCTAAAGGATATGCTAAATAAACAGAAAGGGATAACAAAAAACTCAGAAATAGATTGCATAATGCTCTATTAACTTAAAATTTTCTCAATGCTAATGAGAAAGGAACAACAGCTGTGGATAGACATTGGATAATAGAAAAAACTACAGAATTAAATCAGCCTATATACTTTAAGGATGTACTGACCTCAAAATGGAAACGAGGATATGTGTTACATTGAGATGATGTTTTGCTTTTGTTTATACGAAAGGAGAAAAGCTGTGGATACCACCAAAATTGATAAAGGTTTGATTTGAACAAGGGAGAGCTCTTAGTTAGAAGAGGTGATAGTTTATCAACCAACTTGACCATCCAATTTAAAATTAACTTATACCACTAGCAAATGCTTTACATTTAATCAGATATAACTTGCCAAAAGGGAACCTACCCAAAGTTAAGGATGGGGAAGGGTTTTTGTTTTTGTCTTTCAGGAGAATGAAGCTAATGAATCTGAAGAAGACTGGACAAATGAGACATCTGAATAAAAAGGACAAATCATTAAGAAAAAAATTTTCCAAGAAAAAGAGTAAATAGGTGTATTGGCATATCACATACAAAATTTCATAAGTCTTCCCAAATGTTTGTTTCTGCTCTTCTCTACAAACATTTAACACAAATGGTCTTCATGTAGTCTGAGTTCAATTAAAAATTAAAGCTGGCTTTGGAGTTGTAGAATGGTTCTATCCTTTTCTAAACCCAAGCATGCTTGTTAAAGAAAATGCAAAATCTCTGTATCATGTCAGAAGAGCCATCTGATATGGGACAGAAGAAAACCAAAATTAAGGGACTGTTCTATTGACAGTAATCTCAATTCTTTGTTTCTATTTTCATTCTTTAAGACTTTTCTTAAGTTACGAATTTTATATCAAAATTTATAAGATTAATATATATTTTAAAATTTGTTATTATATTAATAGTCATATAGAGTACTAACTAATTCTAGAAAAAAAGGCTTTATTTAGCCACCTATACATGTTTTTGTGTTGGAGTCTCTATCAGTTTTCTGCTGGGAATCATGACCACAAATAACAGCAAATTTGAAGTATCCAAAAGGATGTTGGAGCCCTACAACAACAAATCCACATGGGCAATAATAATATGACTAATCTGACAAATATCACCCAAAGATCAGCTTTGGACTACAAACTGCTCAGGACAATTTTGAGATGGCTAGCTGAAATGATTCAGACTCACAGACTATTCTAGTGAGGACTTGAGATAAGCCCTGCACTTTTCCATATGCAGAGACTGGACATCAAATGATACAGCTATCTCTCCCAGGACAGAACATTAATCCAAATTTTTTCTTTTCAGGATCCCTTAAAGATGCCTTTGCCCACAAACGGCAGGAAGTAATTTAAGAAAACAACTCCCACATTCCCAAGAGGTGCGGAGGGCAGTTCTTTTTGGTCTTTCAATTGGGTATTGAATAATTGTCATTATTTAGGATGGTTGGTTACAAGAAGTTACTTTTTTAAAAATATTTTATTTTAGTAATGTTTCTTTTACATATGTGGGTGCCCTTGTGTTTGGGGCATAAATGTTCAGAATTGAGACTTCATCTTGGTGGATCTTTCCTGTTATGAGTATGTAATGCCCTTCTTGATCTCTTTTGATTGATTTTAGTTTGAAGTCTATTTTGCTGGATATCAGGATGGCTACACCCGCTTGTTTCTTAAGACGGCTTGATTGGAAAGTCTTTTCCCAGCCTTTTATTTTTAGGTAGTGTCTATCTTTGAATTTGAGATGTGTTTCTTGTATGCAGCAGAAAGATGGGTCCTGCTTTCATATCCATTCTGTAAGCCTATGTCTTTTTATAGGTGAATAAAGTCCATTGATATTGAGGGACATTAATGTCCAGTGATTGTTCATTCCTGTTATTTTTTGGTGGTGATGTGTGTGTACTTTTCTTTGTTGGGGTCTACTGCTGTGGCTTTATCTATTGCCTGCGTTTTCGAGGGTGTATCTGACTTCCTTAGGTTGGAATTTTCCTTCTAGTGCTTTCTGTAGGGCTGGGTTTGTGGATAAATATTGTTTAAATCTGGCTTTGTCATGGAATGTCTTGTTCACTCCATCTATGATGATTGAAAGTTTTGCTGGGTATATTAGTCTAGGCTGACATCCATGGTCTCTTAGTGTATGCATTACATCTGTCCAGGACCTTCTGGCTTTCAAAGTCTCCATTGAGAAATCTGGTGTTATTCTGATGGGTTTGCCTTTATATGTCACTTGGCCTTTTTCCTTTGCTGCTCTTAATATTCTTTCTTTATTCTGTATGTTTAGTGGTTTAATTATTATGTGGCGAGGGGACTTTTTTGGGGGGGGTCTAGTCTGTTTGGTGTTCTATAGGCTTCATGTATCTTCATAGGCATTTCCTTCTTTAAGTTGGGAAAGTTTTCTTCTATGATCTTGTTGAATATATTTTCTGTGCCCTTGAGTTGGTATTCTTCTCCTTCTTCTACCCTTATTATTCGTAGGTTTGGTCTTTTCATGGTGTCCCAAATTTCTTGGACATTTTGGTTCATGACTTTGTCGGCTTTAGTGTTTTCTTTGACTGATGAATCTATTTCTTCTACTGTATCTTCAACGCTAGAGATCCTCTCTTCCATCTCTTGCATTCTGTTGATTATACTTGCATCTGAAGTTCCCAATCGTTTTTTTCAGATTTTCTATTTCCAGCATTCCCTCTGTTTGTGTCTTCTTCATTTTTTCTATTTCCCTTTTCAGGTCTTGGACTGTTTCCTTCATTTGTTTCAAAGATTCCACCAAGGAACTGATACAGCTTATAAACACCTTCAGCAACATAGCAGGATACAAGATCAACTCAAAAAAATCAGTAGCCCTCCTATATACAATGGACAAAGAAGCAGAGAAGGAAATCATAGATACATCACCCTTTACTATAGCCACAATGACATAAAATACCTTGGGGTAACTCTAACCAAGCAAGTGAAGGACCTATATGACAAGAACTTTAAGTCCCTGAAAAAAGAAATTGAAGAAGATGTCAGAAAATGGAAAGATCACCCATGATCATTGATAGGCAGGACTAACATAGTAAAAATGGCAGTCTTACCAAAAGCAATCTACAGATTCAATGCAATCCCCATCAAAATACCAACACAATTCTTCACAGACCTGGAAAGAATAATACTCAACTTCATATGGAAAAACAAAAAACCCAGGATAGCCAAAAGAATCCTGTACAATAACACAACCTCTGGAGGCATCACGATCCCTGACTTCAAGCTCTACTATAGAGTTACAGTAATAAAAACAGCTTGGTACTGGCATAAAAACTGACATGTGGACCAATGGAATCGAGTTGAAGACCCTGACATTAATCCGCACACCTATGAACATATAATTTTTGACAAAGAAGCCAAAAGTGCACAATGGAAAAAAGAAAACATCTTCAACAAATGGTGCTGGCAAAACTGGATATCAACATGTAGAAGGCTGCAAATAGATCCATATCTATCACCGTGCACAAAACTTAAGTCCAAGTGAATCAAGGACCTCAACATAAATCCAGCTACTCTGAACCTGCTAGAAGAGAAAGTAGGAAGTAGTCTTGAATGCATTGGCATAGGAGACCACTTCCTAAATAGAACACCAGTAGCACAGACACTGAGAGAAACAATCAATCAATGGGACCTCTTGAAACTGAGAAGCTTTTGTAGAGCAAAGGATATGGTCAACAAGGCAAAGCGACAGCCTACAGAATGGGAAAAGATCTTCAACCCCACATCTGACAGAGGACTGATATCCAGAATATATAAGAAACTCAAGAAATTAGACATCAAAATGCCCAACAGTCCAATTAAGAAATGGGCTATAGAACTAAACAGAGAATTCTCAACAGAGGAAACTCAAATGGCTGAAAGACATTTAAGGAATTGCTCAACATCCCTAATCATCAGGGAAATGCAAATCAAAACAACTCTGAGATACCACCTTATGCCTGTCAAAATGGCTAAGATAAAAAACACTGAAGACACCTTATGCTGGAGAGGATGTAGAGCTAGGGGAACTCTCCTCCACTGCTGGTGGGAATGAAAGCTTGTACAACCACTTTGGAAATCAATATGGTGCTTTCTTAGAAAATTGGGAATCCATCTCCCCCAAGATCCAGCTATACCACTCTTGGGCATATACCCAAGGAATGCTCAACCACACCACAAGTGCACTTGTTCAGCTATGTTCATATCAGCATTGTTTGTAATAGCCAGAACATGGAAACAACCTAGATGCCCTTCAACTGAAGAATGGATAAACAAAATGTGGTACATATACACAATGGAATACTACTCAGCAGAGAAAAACAATGACATCATGAGGTTTGCAGACAAACGGATGGATCTAGAAAAAATCATCCTGAGTGAGGTAACCCAGACTCAGAAAGACAAACATGGTATGTACTCACTCATAGCAGGATACTAGATGTGGAACAAGGATGACTGGACTGCTACTCACATCACCAGGGAGGCTACCTGGAAAACAGGACCCCAAGAAAGACACGGGGATTGCCCAATGACAGAGAAATGGAATGAGATCTACATGAACAGCCTGGACATGAGTGGGGGTAGTGAAGGGCGAGGGTCGAGGGAAAGAGAGCTTGGGGGAACGTGAGATCCCAGCTGGATCAACAACAGAGAGGGAAAACAAGGAATAGGAGACCATGGTAAATGAAGACCACATGAGAATAGGAAGAAGCAAAGTGCTAGAGAGGCCCACAGAAATCCACAAAGATACCCCCACAACAGACTGCTGGCAATGGTCGAGAGACAGCCCAAACTGACCTACTCTGGTGATAGGATGGCCAAACACCCTAATTGTCGTGCTAGAAACCTCATCCAACTACTGAGGGATCTGGAAGCAGAGATCCATGGCTAGGCCCCAGGTGCATCTCTGGGAGTCCAACTAGCAAGAATGAGGAGGGTTTATATGAGTGAGAATTGTTGAGACCAAGGTTGGATAAAGCACATGGACAAACAGCCAAATGAATGGAAACACATGAACTATGAAGCAATGGCTGAGGGGTCACCAACTGGATCAGGCCCTCTGAATGGATGAGACAGTTGATTGGCCTAATCTGTTTGGGAGGCATCCAGGCAGTGGGACCGGGTCCTGTGCTCATTGCATGAGTCGGCTGTTTGAAACCTGGGGCCTATGCAGGGTCGCTTGGCTCGGCCTGGGAGGAGGTGACTGGACCTACCTGGACTGAGTCTACCAGGTTGATCCCAGTCTGTGAGGAAGACTTTGCCCTAGAGGAGATGGGAATGGGGGGCGGGCTGGGGGTAAGGTGAGGGGGGCGGGAGGGGGGAGAACAAGGGAATCTGTGGCTGATATGTAGAACTGAATTGTATTGCAAAATAAAAATTAAAAAAAATATTTTATTTTATAATTAATTTAATTACATATCAGCCACAGATTCCCCTGTCCTCCCTCCTCCCACCTTCCAGGTTTCCCCCCCAAACTACCCCCAATTCCCACCTCCTCCAAGGCAAGGTCTCTCCTGGGGAGTCAGCCCAGCCTAGTAGATTCAGTTGAAGTAGGTCCAATCCCCTCTCCCTACACCAAGGCTGAGCAAAGTGTTCCAGCATAGGCCCTAGGTTCCAAAAAGCCAGGTCATGCACCAAAGAGAGGTCCCAGTTCCACTGCCTGGGGGCCTCCTAAACAATTGAAGCTAATCGACTGTCTCACTTATCCAGAGGGCCTCGTCCAGTTCCATGGGGGCTCCTCAGCTATTGGTTCGCAGTTCATGTGTTTCCACTAGTTTGGCTATTTGTCCCTGTGCTTTTTCCAATCATGGTCTCAATATCTCTTGCTCATATAATCTCATCTCTCTCACCAACTGGACACCTGAAGCTTCACCTGGCGCTTGGCCATGGATCTCTGCATCTGCTTCCATCAGTCACTGGATGAGAGTTCTTTTATGACAGTTAGGGTGTTCGGCCATCAGATCACAAGAGCAGGTCAGTTCAGGCACTCTCTCAACCATTGCCAGTAGTCTATAGTGAAGGTATCTCTGTGGATTTCTGGAGACCTCTCTAACATTCTGCTTCTTCCTATTCCCATTGGGTCTTCATTTATCATCATATCTCTTTCCTTGTTCTCCCACTCTGTTCCTGATCCAGCTGGTACCTCCTGCTCCCCTAAGCTCTCTTTCCCCTGACCCTTGCCCTCCATTGCCACGCCCACGACGGTGTCGCCCGCGTGACAAATGCCTTGGATGAGGTGGTTACGTGGGAAAGGGGGGCTCGCGGCCCTCGGGTCTATGCCCCCGGCGACCCCTTATCAATCTACCCGAATCATGGTGCCAGGCTACACGGAACCACGCAAAATCTGCTTGCAGAGGCTGGCTGACACTCTGCCTTTTTCTCTTTGCAGCTGTGACTATTGCTGTTTCTTTGTGTATTGATTTCAGGAAGTTAACTCTCAATGTTCCTGATGTGCCCCATAAAGAGAATAATGATTCCTCAAAAGTGACCTCAATACCCCCACCTATAATTCAAGCTTTTAGGCAAACAGTTAAAGAGGGTCCTAGAAGTTTGGGGGAATTTATGAATGATTTAGAGCAAAAAGAACTTATGACTCAGAGGAACGAAGATTCTAGTGAAGAGAGAATGAAAGTTAAAGTCCAGAAACTCATAAACAATCCACGTGCACAGCCAACAGCAGCTACAAGGAAACAGTTACAGAAATTAGCCATTGCTACAAGAATTATCCAGGGACAAATAGAGTTTCTCATCAAGGGCCGGTGGTGGCAACCCCCTAACTTTAATCCTAGATATAATAACTATTTGGAGCCATTGCCGTTTACGGGAGCTTATGATAAACATGAGAACCAATGGGTGAATCATAATAGTATGAAAACAGAATGGCATAAGTTACAGTTCATGGAAAGAATAGCTAGGTCCCAACCCCCCTGGTGCCTTCTCACCTGCAGGCAAAGTTTAAATATTTTCACACAAATGAAACCATGGTTAGAATGATGGTGGGAAGGGTTTAACTTTGATACAAAACAAAGGTTTAATAATTATGTAGAAGGAAAACTTCAGCTAGGGCCGTAATGTTCTCTATCTGGATGAGGAACCACAAAAGAGAAAAATAACACCTGTACCCATGAGATCTGTTAGTCATTCTGAGAAAATTGTGTGACCACATTGTTAATTCTATGTCTATAGCCCCACTGGCCGATTGCCATGTTTCCTCAAATGAATGTATAAAAAACACTGCTTGATCTGAGAAAAATTGCAGCAGTTTCACAGCATACTCTGGTGTCTGTGTCTGTCTGTTATTCGCCGAATCTCACTTATCCTGAGTACCTTCACCCCATTCTCCCTCGGTCTGGTGTTCCAGCTGAGACCCAGTCCCCGGCACTCCATTATCTCCCCTCACCCCCAGTTTTCTCATGTAGATCTCATCCATTTCTCTGTCATTGGTTGATCTCTGTGTCTTTCTTAGGGTCCTCTTTATATCCAGTAGCCTTCCTGGAGTTGTGAGTTGCAGTCTGGTTATCCTTTGCTTTACATCTAGTATCCACTTATGAATGGGTACATACCATGTTTGTCTTTCTGAGTCTGGGTTACCTCACTCAGTATTTTTTTTTCTAGTTCCATCTATTTGCCTGCAAACCTCATGATGTCATTGTTTTTCTCTGCTGAGTAGTACTCCATTGTGTATATGTACCACATTTTATTTACCCATTCTTCATTTGAAGGGCATCTAGGTTGTTTCCAAGTTCTGGCTATTACAAATAATGCTGCTGTGAACATACTTGAGCATGTGTCCTTGCGGTATGATTGAGCATTCCTTGGTTATATGGCCAAGAGTGTTATAGGTGGGCCTTGAGGGAGATGGATTCCCAATTTTTTAAGAAAGCACCATATTGATTTCCAAAGTGGCTGTACAAGTTTGCATTCCCAACAGTAGAGAAATGTTCCCCTTGCTCCACATCCTCTCCAACATAAGCTGTCTTCAGTGTTTTTGATCTTAGCCATTCTGATGGGTATAAGGTGGTATCTCAGAGTCATTTCGATTTGCATTTTACTGATGACTAAGCATGTTGAGCAATTTTTTAAATATCTTTCAGCCATTTGAGCTTCTTCTGTTGAGAATTCTCTGTTTAGCTCTTGAGCCCATTTTTTTAATTGGACTATTGTTTATTTTGATGTCTAATTTCTTGAGTTCTTTATATATTCTGGATATCAGCCCTCTATTAAATGTGGGGTTGGTGAAAATTCTTTCCCATTCTGTAGGCTGTTGCTTTGTCTTGTTGACTGTGTCATTTGCCCTACAAAACCTTCTCAGTTTCAAGAGGTCCCATTTATTGTTTCAGTGCATGTGCTACTGGTGTTATATTTGGGAAGTGAACTCCGGTGCCAGTGCATTCAAGACTACTTCCTACTTTCTCTTCTATCAGGTTCAGAGTAACTGGATTTATGTTGATGTTTTTGATCCATTTGGACTTACATTTTGTGCATGGTGACAGATATGGATCTATTTGCAGTCTTCTACATGTTGACATCCAGTTATGCCAGCACCATTTGTTTAAGATGCTTTCTTTTTTCCATGTACAGTTTTGGCTTCTTTGTCAAAAATTTTATGTTCATAAGTATGTGGTATAAGGTAAGGGTCTTCAGTTCAGTTCCATTGGTCCACATGTCAGTTTTTATGCCAGTACCAAGCTGTTTTTATTACTGTAGCTCTATAGTAGAGCTTGAAGTCAAGGATCGTGATGCCTCCAGAGGTTGTGTTATTGTACAGGATTCTTTTGGCTATCCTGGGTTTTTTGTTTTTTCATATGAAGTTGAGTATTATTCTTTCCAGGTCTGTAAAGAATTGTGTTGGTATTTTGATGGGGATTGCATTGAATCTGTAGATTGCTTTTGGTAAGATTGCCATTTTTACTATGTTAATCCTACCTATCCATGAGCATGAGAGTTCTTTGCATTTTCTAACATCTTCTTCAATTTCTTTTTTCAGGGACTTAAAGTCCTAGTCATACAGGTCCATCCCTTGCTTAGTTAGAGTTACCCCAAGGTATTTTATATTGTTTGTGGCTATTGTAAAGGGTGATGTATCTCTGATTTTCTTCTCAGCTTGTTTGTCATTTGTATGTAGGAGGGCTACTGATTTTTTTAAGTTAATCTTGTATCCTGCTACATTGCTGAATGTGTTTATAAGCTGTATGAGTTTCTTAGTTGAATTTTTTGGGTCACTTATTTATACTATCATGTCATCTGCAAATAGGGAAAGCTTCACTTCTTCCTTTCCAATTTCTATCCCCTTGATCTCTTTATGTTGTCTTATCGCTATGGCTAGAACTTCAAGTACTATATTGAACAAGTATGGCAAGAGTGGACAGCCTTGTCTTGTTCCATATTTTAGTGGAATTGCTTTGAGTTTCTCTCCATTTACTTTGATGTTGGCTGTTGGCTTGCTGTAAATTGCCTTTATTATGTTTAGGTATGTTCCCTGCATCTTGATCTCTCCAAGACCTTTATCATGAACGGATGTTGGATTTTGTCAAACGCTTTTTCAGCATCTAGTGAGATGGTCATATGGTTTTTTTTTCTTTCAGTTTGTTTATATGGTGCATTATATTGACAGACTTTCATGTGGTGAACCACCCTTGCATTCCTGGGATGAAGCCTACTTGATCATGGTAGATAATTGTTTTGATGTGTTCTTGGAGTCTGTTTGCCAGTATTTTATTGAGTATTTTTGCATCAATGTTCGTGAGGGAGATTGGTCTGTAATTCTCTTTCTTTGTTTCATCTTTGTTTGGCTTGGGAATCAGGGTAATTGTAGCCTCATAGAAGGAGTTTGGTAATGTTGCTTCTGTTTCTATTGTGTGGGACAATTTGAAGATTATTGGTATTATCTCTTCTTTGAAGGTCTGGTAGAATTCTGTTTTAGATCCATCTGGTCCTGGGTTTTTTTGGTTGGGAGACTTTTAATTACTGTTTCTATTCCCTTAGGGGTTGTTGGTCTATTTAAATAGTTTATCTGGTCTTCATTTAAATTAAGTATGTGGTTCCTATCCAGAAAACTGTCCATTTATTTTACATTTAACAATTTTGTGGAGTACAGGTTTTTGAAGTATGACCTGATGATTGTCTGGATTTCCTCATTGTAGGTTGTTATGTCTCATTTTTCATTTCTGATTTTATTAATTTGGATGCTCTCACTCTCTCTGCCTTTTGGTTAGTCTGGATAAGAGCTTGTCTATCTTGTTGATTTTCTCAAAGAACCAACTCTTTCTTTCATTGATTCTTTGTATTGTTCTATTTGTTTCTACAATGCTGATTTCAGATCCAAATTTGATAATTTCCTGGCTTCTATTCCTCCTGGGTGACTTTGCTTCTTCTTGTTCTAGGGCTTTCAGGTGTGCTGTTAAGTCACTAGTTTGATATTGCTACAACTTCTTTATGTGGGCATTTAGTGCTATGAATTTTTCTCTTAGCACTGCTTTCATAGAATCCCTGGGTATGTGGTATATTCATTTTCATGGATCTCTAGGAAGTCTTTAATTTCTTTCTTTATTTCTTCCTTGACCCATTGATGATTCAGTTGAGCATTATTCAGTTTCCATGAGATTGTAGGCTTTCTGTAATTTTTGTTGTTATTGAAATCTAACTTTAAACCATGGTGGTCTGATAGCACACAGAGGTTATTCCAATTTTTTTGTATCTGTTGAGATTTACTTTGTGACCGAGTATGTGGACGATTTTAGAGAAGGTTCCATGGGGTGCTGAGAAGAAGGTAGATTCTTTTTTGTTAGGATGGAATATTCTGTAGGTATCTATTAAGTCCAATTGAGTCATAACATCGTTTAAGCCTCTTATTTTTCTGTTAAGTTTTGATTTCACATATCTCTCCAGTGGTGAGAGTGAGGTGTTGAAGTCTCCCACTATTAATGTGTGGGGTTTTATATGTGATTTCAGCTTTAGTAATGTGTCTTTAATGTATGTGAGTGCCCTTGTGATTGTGGCATAAATGTTCAGAATTGAAACTTCATTTGGTGGATCTTTCCTGTTATGAGTATGTAATGCCTTTCTTGATCTCTTTTGATTGATTTTAGTTTGAAGTCTATTTTGCTGGATGTTAGGATGGCTACACCAGCTTGCTTCTTAAGACCATTTGATTGGAAAGACTTTTCCCAGCCTTTTATTCTGAGGTAGTGTCTCTCTTTAAAACTGAGGTGTGTTTCTTGT
Source organism: Peromyscus eremicus (assembly GCF_949786415.1). Taxonomy (NCBI): domain Eukaryota; kingdom Metazoa; phylum Chordata; class Mammalia; order Rodentia; family Cricetidae; genus Peromyscus; species Peromyscus eremicus. Next base: position 35,791,402 of record NC_081438.1, on the reverse strand, counting down.
ATGCAACAGAAAGATGGGTCCTGCTTTCATATCCATTCTGTTAGCCTGTGTCTTTTTATAGGTGAATTAAGCCCATTGAAATTGAGTGATATTAATTACCAGTGATTCATTCCTGTTATCTTTTGGTGGTAGTGTGTGTGTACTATTCTTCTTTGGGGTTACTGCTGTAGGATTATCTATTACCTGTGTTTTCATGGGTATATCTGACTTCCTTAGGTTGGAATTCTCCTTCTAGTGATCTCTGTAGGGCTGGATTTGTGGATAGGTATTGTTTAAATCTGGTTTTGTCTTGGAATGTCTTGTTTACTTTGTCTATGATGATTGAAAGTTTTGCTGGGTATATTAGTCTAGGCTGACATCCATGGTCTCTTAGTGTCTGCATTACATCTGTCCAGGTCCTTCTGGCTTTCAGTCTCCCTTGAGAAATTGGGTGTTATTCTGATGGGTGTGCCTTTATAAGTCACTTGCCCTTTTTCCTTTGCTGTTCTTAATATTCTTTCTTTATTCTGTAGGTTTAGTTTTTTAATTATTATGTGATGAAGGGACTTCTTTTGGGGGTCTAGTCTGTTTGGTGTTCTATAGGCTTCTTGTATCTTCATATGCATTTCCTTCTTTAAGTTGAGAAAGTTTTCTTCTATGATCTTGTTGAATATATTTTCTGTGCCTTTGTGTAGATGTAACCAACCATCTTATTAAATAAGAAACACAGAGCCAATTCAGAGAAGAAAGCCAAGAGGTCAGAACTAAGAGCTTTACCCTTCCTGCTTCAGCGATCCTGCTTCAGCCAAGAGAGCTCTTCGAAAAGGGGCCTACTTCCTGTGTGTATGTCTTTATATAGTCTAGCTGTTCTGCCTTCTCATTGGTTGTAAACCTAAACATGTGACTACCTTGTCACTGCCTGTATGTACCGCCCTCCAGGTCCTTAAAGGCGTGAGCCACCACCACCACGCACTTGCTATGGCTCTAAAACTCTGACCCCCAGGCAACTTTATTTATTAACATACAATTAAAATCACATTTCAGTACAAGTAAAATAACACCACATTTCCCCTTTTCTATTTTAATAAAAAAGAAAAAGGTTATAACTAACAATAGAAAAACTATATACATAAGTACAATAACTATATACAATATATACAAATAATAAATGTCTAAACAATGTCTAGTCCATTTGTATTTGACAAATTCAGAGATAATAATTTCATTATCCTATTTTGTTAAGTCCAAAATGTATCTAATTCACTTTCTATCCTAATTAATCTTCAACTATAACTAACTAACCTTCAACTATAACTAACTAATCTTCAACTCCCTCAGAGACCCAAGAAGGAAATAATATTAGCTAACAAAAATAAAAACAGAAAGTGCATGCAAGCAACTTCCAAAAAATTTGTGAGTTGACAGAAACAGCCAGCTGCCTGGACAGTCACCTGAGGTTTCTCCGCAATGCTGGGGCATCATCTTCAGTCTATAGGCTTAGCATATCTGACAGACTCATTTGTGAAGTAGGATGTACACAAGGTCAACAGTTCAACCTCACATTGGGTGAGAGCAGTCCATGCACCAGAAACACCTGAATTCCACTAGTGTCATGTCATGATTCAGGATTTTAAATTCTGGAAATTGTTGATGGTTTTTTAATTCAGCTGTCCATTCTTCTTGGCTGTGTACATATGGCTTCATCTCAGCATCCCGTTCTTCTCCACATCCCTCTATCAAATGCCAGTTTACTATTGAGAGGCGTGAGCTTAGTTACTCTTCAAGAATAACTGTTTCAGCTGCTGTTCCATTGCACATCAGAAGCCATCGGCCCACTGCCTGTTCAGCTGCCTTCGAAGAAAAGGGCACTGTACCTTTTCCGAGTTGCGAAGGCCATGTCAGGGTGGTGCCATATTGTCCTGGCCTCAGAAGATGCCTTTTGATAAAGCCATAACCACGCTTGTTTAGGCAAGAATCAGTAGTCCTTTGTTTCATGTCCTGTCTGTCCATTTTGTTAGCAGTTGATTCGTGGATACTTTGTTGTCCAGTGGCTAACTTTTGCCACAATGAAAGCTAACTCCATACGCAGTTTCTTCAATGCCCATATTTTCTCTGAAGTAGATTGGTACTGCCAGGAGTCGACATGTCTCATAGTCATAACAAAAAAGAAAATTTTTCTAAGTTATTAAAACATTTTAAATGCCATATTCTGTAGTTCTCTGAAGGGTTTGAAGATGACCTATCTAAAATACATTTGCTCAATTTTTAAAACATATCTAATATGACTACAAGTTCTATTGTAATGTCTAACTACTAACTATCATTTTTTATATCCTAATAGTTGGTAATAATAACATTCAAGGATCAGAAAATTGCATTGTTAAATGAACGATATAAGTACAATTAGAAATATACATACAGCATTTTCTAACAATATCAATTTCAATATATATAATTTGTATACAATATAAAACAATCCAATCCAATGTAAAGTATTTAAAACTAGTAATTGTCTTTTTCTTCTTCTTTCTTTCTCTCTTTTTTTTAAAATAAGAACCTTAAATCTAATCTTCTTAGTCTTTTTCCTAACCCTTGACAACAACTTGTAACCAACCCCCCTAAACAATGAAAATTATCCCAGACCCAAAACCCATTAAAAAGACCAAAAAACCACCCGCCCCACACCACCTCTTTTAGAATGTGGGCGTCGTATTCTTAAAATTGCTTCCTGCTGGGTATGGGCGAAGTTATCTTTATCTTGAAAGAAAAATTTTAGGTTAATTGTCAAGTTCTAGGAAAGGTAACTATATCCTTCATTATCCAATCTGTGTATAATGCCAAAGTTCAGGGTTTATCTCAAGTCCTTATTCAAGTAGTCTTTGAGACTGGATCATCTCATCTAGTCATCTCAAAATTGCTCTGAGCACCTTGCAGTTCAAAGCTAATCTGTAGATGATGTTTGTCAGCTTAGTGATGTTATTATTGTCCACGTGGAATTGTTGTTGTTGTGGGGCCCCAACTTCTTCCTGGAGACTTCAGTTGATGTTAGGCCTGGCTGTGAATTCCTGCAGAAAACTGATAAGAGACTCGAACACAAAGACATATATATGCAGCTAATTGAAGCCTTTTTTCTAGAATTAATTAGTACTCTATATGACCATTCATATCTTAACAAAGTTTAAAATGTATATCTATATATCTATATATCTATATATATTAATCTTGTAAGTTTTGATATAAAATTTATACTTTAAGAAAAGTTTAAAGAATCAGAATAGAATCAAAGAGTTGAGATTAGTAATAGAATAGTCCCTTAATTAATTTGGCTTTTCTCCTGTCTCATAGCAGAAGATGGCTCTTTTATTCTGGCATGATACAGGGAGTTTGCATTTTCCTTTTAACAACATGCTTGAGTTTAAAGAAGGAGAGAGCCATTCTCCAACTCCAAAGTCAGCTTTAAATTTTAATTGGACTGGGACTATTAGAAGACCAATAGTGTTAAATCTTTAGAGAAAAGCAGAAACAAACATTTAGGAAGACATAAAATTTTTTAGATAATATATACCCATATGCCATTTCACTCTGCTTCCTGGGATAGATGATTTGTCCCTTTTCTTGGCCCCACATTGGGCGCTAAATGTAGATGTAACCAACTGTCTTATTAAATAAGAAACACAGAGCCGATTCAGAGAAGAAAGCCAAGAGGTCAGAACTAAGAGCCTTACCCTTCCTGCTTCAGCGATCCTGCTTCAGCCAAGAGAGCTCTTCGAAAAGGGGCCTACTTCCTGTGTGTATGTCTTTATATAGTCTAGCTGTTCTGCCTTCTCATTGGTTGTAAACCTAAACATGTGACTGCCTTGTCACTGCCTGTATGTACCGCCCTCCAGGTCCTTAAAGGCGTGAGCCACCACCGCCACGCACTTGCTATGGCTCTAAAACTCTGACCCCCAGGCAACTTTATTTATTAACATACAATTAAAATCACATTTCAGTACAAGTAAAATAACACCACACCTTTGAGTTGGTATTCTTCTCCTTACTCTATCCCTATTATTCTTAGGTTTGGTCTTTTCATGGTTTTCCAGATTTCTTGGACATTTTGTGTTATGACTTTTTGGCTTTGGAATTTTACTTGACTGACGAATCTATTTCCTCTATTGTATCCTCTACACCAGAGATCCTCTCTTCCATCTCTTGAATTCTGTCTGTTGGTTATGCTTGCATCTGTGTTTCCTGTTCATTTACTCAGATTTTCTGTTTCCAGCATTCCCTCTGTTTGTGTCTTCTTCATTGTTTCTTTTTCCCTTTTCAGGTCTTGAACTGTTTCCCTCACCTGTTTCATTGTTTTTTCATGGTTTTCTTTAAGGGATTTATTAATTTCTTCCAATGTTTTATTTATCTTTTCCTCTATTTCTTTATAGATTTCTTCTCATTTTTAGTTTGACTTTTTCTCAATTTCTTTATTGATTTTGTCCACATTTTTATTTGTCTTTTCCTCAATTTCATTTTTCATATTTTCTTGAAAGGCCTCTAGCATCTTCATGATGCGATTTTAAGGTCACTTCTTCTGCTTCTTCAACCTTGTGATGTTCAAATCTTGCTCTTGGAGGAGGGGTAGGTTCTGGTGATGCTGTATTGCTCTTTATGTTGTTGTATGTGCTTCTGCCTTGATGTCTGCCCATCTCCTCGTCTAATAGGTATAAGAGGTGCCTGTGTCTGAGTAAGTTGCTGTTGGTCTACTCTGTGCTTGTTCTGTCTGTGTCTCAGGGGGCCCTTCTTCATCTAATCTTAGCTTTTGGTCTACCTGGAGCAGGCAGTTTCTGTGTCTCAGGGAGCTTCTCTTGGGTCAACCCAAGCTAGTTGATTTTCTGACTCACAGATACATTCTTGGTCTTATCAGGGCTCTTGGACCAGTCAGAGCTGACAGATTCTGTGTCTCAGGAAGCCTCTCTTGGTCTAATGAGAGGTGGCAGTTTCTACATTCAGAAAGCCACTCTTGGTCTAATGAGGGCTGGCTAAATCCCTGTCTGCTGAGGTTACTCTTGGACCAATGACAGCTCTTTGTCCAATGGGAGCTCTCTCTCTAGGCCTGATGAGAGGTTGGGGTTGGTTTCCAAGTCACAAGAAGTGGCTGGGGTCTCAGGTGGATAGGTATGGGGGCATGGCATGTAGATTGCAGGGGCCTCTGATGGGTCTTGGTGAAGGGGGAAGCCTTCCTGCAGGAGCCCTGCCTGATGGCTGGCAACTGGGATGGAGTTGGGCAGGTATTCCTGGGGAACATCTGGGGATGGGTCCTAGAGGCAGGCATCACTGGGTATGAACAGAGTCACTCACCTCTAGGTCAGAATAGAGCTGGGGGTACAAGTTGTTATTAATGGTCAGGAAAAAGGCTAAAAAAGGAGATTAGATTTAAGGTCCTTGTTTGAAAAAAAAGATAAAGAGTAAAGAGGATGTAGATAAGAGGTAGATTATTGAATCTGCTCTGAGAAGAAAAAAGTGAAGATGTAGATATGGTATAGATAAAAAGGTGATTATAAAATCTACTTTTAAAAGTCAAATAATAGTTTTAAATAATTTACACTGGATTGGATTTTTGTATATTGTATTCAAATTATGTATATTGATACCAGTTTGAAATTGATTTTGTTAGAATATATTGTACATATATTTCCATATTTTTCAAGGTATTATACCTATACAGTTCATTTAATAATGTAATGTCATTTGCTAATCATTGAAATGTTATTGTTAACAACTCTTTAGGATGTAAAGAAATGAAAATTAGTGGTTACTCATTACAATTGAGCTTGTAGTCATATTAGGTATGTTTTTAAGGTCAAGCAGAGATATAGTTTAGATAGACAGGTCATCTTCAAACCCTTCAGAGATCTACAGAATATAGCATTTAAGATGTTTTAATGACATAGATTTTTATTTTTTTATGACTATAAGACTTGTCTACCCCTAGCAGCACCAATCAATTTCAGAGAAAATGATGGGCATTGAAGAAATTCCATATAAAGTTAACTTTCACTGTGGCAAAAGTTAGCCACTAGGCAAGAAAGTGCCCTCAAATCGACTGCTGACAGTATGCTGTCCAAAATGGAAAAGCAGGACACAAAACAAATGACTGCTGATCCTTGCCAAGACAAGGTAGGAAGGCTCTTTAGAAAATCCTCTTCACAAACGAGTCTATCAGATATGTTAAGCCTGTAGGCTGAAGATGATACCTGAAAGTTGCAGAAAAACCACAGGTGACTGAACAGGCAGCTGGCTGTTTCTGTCACATTTTTTGGAAGTTGCTTGTTTGTACCTCCTGTTTTACTAGGTAATATTATTCCCTTCTCGGGTATCTGAGGGAGTTGAAGATTAGATAATTGTATTACAGTTTTCCTTGTCAACAATTCTAAAAAGAAACTCATTAAGAGGTGTTAAGTGTTTAACTTTGAAAGACATCAAAAGATAATTTTTGGTGGGTAATATAAATTAGGATAGAAGGTGAATTAGGTACATTTTGGACTCACCAAAATAGGATAGACAATGGAATCTTTTCTCTGAATTAGTCAAATGCAAGTGGACTAGACATAAGTTAGGATAGAAAGCGTATTAGGTACATTTTGGACTCACCAAACTAGGATAGATAATGGAATCCTTTCTCTGAATTTGTCAAATGCAAATGGACTAGACATTGTTGATGTATTTATTGCTTGTATGTATTGTATATAGTTATTGTACTTGTTGTATATAGTTTTTCTTATTAGTTATAACTTTTTTATTATTTGGAAAAAAGGAGAAATGTGGTAATATTTTATCTGTGTCCCCCAATAAAGTTTATCTGAGGATCAGAGGAAAATGTCAGCCACTAAGGTAAACATAGAGGTCAGGCAGTGGTAGCCCACACCTTTAATCCTATCCCTCAGGAGGCACAGATCAGACTGGATCTCTATGAGTTCAAGGCTACACTAGGAACAGAGGCAGGCATGGTGGCACACACCTTAAATTCCCAGCACTAACCATAAATGTCTGGGGGTCTGTACAGAGAGACAGGAAGTGATGTAGCTGAGTGGAGTGGAAATGAGATGATAGAACAAAAGGCACATAGGCGTGCATGTACAGGAAGTAGGTCTCTTTGGTGGAGGATCTCCAAGGGGCAAGAATGTGGCTGGCTTCTCTCTGCTCCCTCAGCTTTTCACTCCAATTTCTGACTCCAAGTTTTTTATTAATAGGACCTATTAAGATTCATGTTATGGAAAGATCTGGGAGGAGTTAGAGGAGAGGAATTAATATGATCAAAATACATTGAATGAACCTCTTACAGACTGTAAAAATACATTTTGTTGGGTTTTTTAAAGAGATGTTAATTTATATTTTCAGCATAACAATATTGTAGAATATTGGAGCTAAAATACAGGATACCAATTTTACAATTAGAGTTGTTACAACAGTTCACATTTTCATTAAAATTTATTGATCAAAATACAGAGCCATGGTACTCTCAAAAGAGCTCAAAGGAAATTGATGGAGACAACCAGATGTGGGTCAAGATGGTCCCATGAGGACCAGAGAAGGTGAATTTCTCATTCTGTCAACTGATTTAGTCATTTCCTTTACATTAGATGGTACTCTGTATTGACACAGAGAAAGCTGAATGGATGTACGGGATCCTTAGCCATGCATCAAGGCTAGTCTGTTAAGCCTCATCTTCATCTAGGCTTTATTCATGAAGTAAATTAAAGATTCCAGTGTTCTTACATATCACCTTCTTGAAGAACATAGCAGAAGTCCTTGAAAGAAAGTCATACTCCAGTTATGATCACATCCCGTGGTACAACCTTTAGAACAATAGGTTTTGCTGGTAGAAGAAGTAGTTCTTTGTCTAATTTCATAGGTATCTGCAACAGTTTAAGAAAAATATTGAGAATCAATGAGTGAACCAACAACAACCCCTAAAGAAATGTAAAAAACCTTCCAGGATGATGATGCTATGCAGATACATATAAGCTTTATTTATGGTCATGTGCTTGTATTACCTTATTCTCCAAGCTGTGTCAATTAGATGTTGAAAGCATGCTTCCAAATTTGGATAAGGTAAAATATTTGCTGAGACTATACTATATACAGGGCCTGAGATGAAGTCATGTTGGTTTATGTTATTTCTGTTCTGTGCTAAGAGTAAAACAGATGAGTTTAATTTCTGTTTTGTTTTGTTTTCTTTTTTCAAGACAGGGTCTCACTCTGTAGCTGTGGCTGTTCTGCAACTCACTCTGTAGACCAGACTGGACTTGAACTCACAGAGATCCAATTGCTTCTGCCTCCTGAGTGCTGATATTAAATGCATGCACCACTAAGCCCAGTGAGTTTAACATATTTGAGCCTGATTCTTAGTTAATATGTCATAATGTTTTGTTTAAGTTCTGAAAAGTAATTTTTGTTTTGATGAAACTTGCAAGTTGAACACTGAGAGGGTAAATTTCACCTCTGTGAACAGTCCTCAGCTCCTAGATCATATGTCACCAGTACAGTTGAGCCCATTCAGGTTAAGTCTTTAGGAGGACAGATATTTGCTTGCTTTTCCAGTATCTATTCTTGGCTTTCACAGATGGGTTGATTGAAGAATTTTGAGTCCTACAGTGTTTTTAATGATGTTTTAGGCTAATGCTACTCAGTGATGGAGGGGGAAAGCCTCCAACCAAGTTATCTTCTGGTCACAGGAGAAAGGAGGGGAACAAAGTTGTCATGGAGATAGAGAATTGTCAAATTTAAAATGAGTGAAATTGCCAGACAATCTGTCACATGACAGGTGTGCCATTGGCTCTGAAAATATGAACATTCCTTTGTCTGTCTTAATCCTTATTCATGCTTATGATTTAAATGCTTTCATGAGAAAGTACTAACCTAAGTGAGGTTGTGTGTAGGTAAAGCCATACAACTGCCTTAAATCAGAAGTCACAGAATAAACATTGTCATTCCTCTATTCATCCAGACATAAAACTAATTGACAAAGAGAAGACACATTCTAAATATACACATCCCATAAATTTTACCCATCCCTTTGCATGAAACAAGTTTTTCAGGAAAATGTAAATCCTTCTCTAAATGTACCATATACTTCTTTTTAAAATTTAAGTAATGTGTGTGTGTGTGTGTGTGTGTGTGTGTGTGTGCTTTCCTTGAATGCATAAAAAGATGTGCATAAGCCCCAGTCACTGAGCCGCCCCCGAGGACTCAGCTGCCTCCCCCTTAAGCCCCCTCGCTTCCCGACGCTCCGTCCCCCCCCCCCCGCCCGCCCGCCTTCTCCCGCAGCTGTCTTCCACAGGCCGAAAAGGAATCGCATTGTATGTCCGCTATCCAGAACCTCCACTCTTTCGACCCATTTGCTGATGCAAGTAAGGGTGATGACCTGCTTCCTGCTGGCACTGAGGATTATATCCATATAAGAATTCAACAGAGAAACGGCAGGAAGACCCTTACTACTGTCCAAGGGATCGCTGATGATTACGGTAAAAAGAAACTAGTGAAGGCGTTTAAGAAGAAATTTGCCTGCAATGGTACTGTAATTGAGCATCCAGAATATGGAGAAGTAATTCAGCTACAGGGTACCAATGCAAGAACATATGACAGTTCCTGATAGAGATTGGACTGGCTAAGGACGACCAGCTGAAGGTCCATGGGTTTTAAGTGCTTGTGACTCTCTGAAGCTTAAGTGAGGATTTCCTTGCAATGAGTAGAATTTCCCTCTGTCCCTTGTCACGAGTTTAAAAACCTAACAGCTTGTATAATGTAATCATTTGGGGTCTGCTTTTAACTTGGACTAGTGTAACTCCTTCATGCAATAAACTGAAAAGAGCCATGCTGTCTAGGCTTGAAGTCCCTCATTTACACAGGTCCAGCCTGAAACACAGCAATAACAATGTTTCAGCCCAGCCCAGAGCCCCAAGTTCATAGGCTATGTCTGCCCAGAAACTCCTCAGCTCTCCCTCTACAGAGTCTCCTGCCCTAGGAGAATGTCATCACTTGAGCAACCCAGGTAAACAAGAGAATGGGTAACACCACAGCAGCTATGCCACGAGAGGGAGTCTGGTAGGAACCCCCGGTGTCTGACCAGGTAGGCAGAATTCAGAAAGGGCTACCTTTTCTGAGGTCATGGACATCTGGCTCACCACCAGGGTAATCTTTAGCTAGGTAATATCCTAGCTAAGGGATGTCGAAACAGCTGAGGGTGAGGCCAGCCTAGTATCAGTTAACTTACGACAAGGGAACAAATACCAGACTGATGCCATCAGTCACGTGGCTAGCTGTGGAGATTTTAACTCAGCTGGTGGCAGGTGCCCAGTGCCATGTGAAGGAACAAACTGATTTTTTTGGTTTTCTTTTCCCTTCCAGTTTTAATGTTATAATGTATTTAAACCCTTATTTAAATAAAACTTGTTTTCAGGGAAAAAAAAGATGTGCATAAAATATATACACAAGTGTTCCTATTAATTTTTAAATTACTTCAATGTTTTTATGGAAGAATATTATAATTGTAAGCTATACTTCAAAACATTTACCAAAGGCTTTCAACGCAGAAAGTTTTCAGAAAAAAAACCTTTTGGAGATTGTGGAAGAATGATATGAGGTGATATAGAAAGGACAGGGGATGTCCTTCAATACTGAGAGGACAAACACAACTAACCTGGAGGCTTTAATCACAATGTATCAGCGTAGGTGAAAAAAACAACCTGCAGTAGCCGAAAGTAGAGTATAAAGAAATGAGGAAATAAACCCAGGAGGAAGAGTCATTGGGGAATGAACAAGAACTTGAAGTATAAGAACAGAATATGAAGGAAAGGATACATGATTTATGGAAATATGACAGCTACCTCTTTTCTGGAGCAGAGCTCTTGAGAATTGAGGCAGAAACATCAAGATGCCTCATAAGTTTGAAGTTCATCATAACCAGCAAACTTTTCAAGATTTTTTTATTCTTTTTTTATGTATAGGAGTGTGTTTCCTATATATGAGCATATACCACATTGTGAAGTCTCAAGAAAAGCCAGAGAAGGACATCAGAGGTACTGGAACTGAAGGTACAAATGGTTGTGAGTCACCAAGTGAGTGCTGGGAACTGAACTCAGGTCATTTGTAAGAGCAGGTAGTGCTCTTAACCACTGAGCCATCTCTTGAGTCCCAACAATTGTGTTTTAAAATAATGACACTTAACTTGGCATCACATGGGAAGTCAGAGATGAACTTTGGGTAAAGCCATTTGGGTAAATTATTTTAGGATTTAACAAATAGTCATTCATCATGAATTTCCACTTTTGTTTTCATACAGGATGTCATGTAGGCCATGCTGGCTTCAAATTCACTAAGTGGCCATGGATTACTTGAATTTCAGACCATCTTTCCCCCACCCAATGAGTGCAGGGATTCCAGGTATGCGTCACCACTGCTACTTCATGTTATCCTGAGGATTGGAACCAGGACTTTGTGCATGATAGGTAAGCACTTTTCCAACTGACAATCATCCCTAATTCATATATGAATTGTTAATGTACAGCTAGTGGTTGACAAGACTGTCAGAGAAGGGCTTTTGTGAGTTCCTGAAGAAGAGTACACCACTCAAGAAACATGAAGACATGATCACTGCACCTCTTGATGGCATGTGACATATCCAATCTCCAATGGACATGACTAGAACTTCAAACACAATGCATGTAATCCTGTCATACTGGCCTGCACTAAATCTTCATAATGCTACAGTTGTGCTCTATATTGACACAGAACCAAAAGCAACTCAGCTCATGCATGGATGAATGTAGTGGGTAGCCATTCCAGCTTTGTTCTGGAAGTTCCAACCCCCATTGAGACTTCGGCAACTGTCACGCCTACAAGGCGGGGCCAAGGGAGGCGCCTGGGGACCCGAGATCCGGATCAGCGAACGCTCTCTTGGTTCCAGGACGCTGGATGGTGGAGGTAGACAGAGGAGAGCTCCAGAGAACACCACTGGACTGTGATACACCTTCCCCAGACCCCGCGACCTACCTATCCCTTAATTTGTAAGTTACGCCATTAAATAAATCTCCTTTTAACTACGTGGAGTGGCCTAAATAATTTCACCAATAGATGAAAATAACTCATTTGGCCATAAAGCAATTTACCAAACCTCAAACAAGCAGATTCGTTTTGACAAACAGAACCTTCAGTTGAAAAAAACTGTCTCCCACAAAACATCATTTACAGAGATAGTCTTCCCCTCACCTGTGTTTCTTTACAAGGCTGGAAGGAGAAGTTCTGCAGCACTTTAGTGAGAGCAAGTTTCATGATCATGAGAGCAAACCTCATGCCAAGGCAGTTCCTGGGTCCATTACCGAAGGGCAGGTATACATAAGGATTGATGCTGCCCTTGTTCTCCTTGCTGAACCTGGAGACACAGAGTAATGATAAGTCAACAAAAGGTAGAAGCATAAGAGCTACATACATGTGTTTGTCTTTAGACATCTAACTGGTAATATACAGGTAGTTTGGGAAAGGTTCATTGAACTTTTGCTTCTAGGTATTCGGCTGTGAGAAATTGTACACTAAAGGTCCTTTCCATCTCCCTTGCCCTGTAAGAGTTTCCTGATGGTAGATAAGACAACTGCTGTTTGAAAGAAAATTTATCCTCTGTGTCCACTAGTGTAATTATGGTGTTATGGGATAGGGGTAACCAACCACTGTCTGGTTAGGTTGCAGTTCCAATTTACAAAGGGAATTAATGCCTGGTACTGCAAATATGGTCAAAATCTAATGGCTATGGAGGTCATAGGCTCTAAGGGTGAATATAGTACTGTTGTTTTGCTAAGTGGACATGGTATCAAACTGTCTTCCAAATATTTATGTTTATATACAAAAATTAGTGCTGCTCTCAGCCTTGATCAGAGAAGCTTCTGATTGCTGTGGGAGACAGTTAACGCTGAGACTCATAACTGGTCAAAATGCTGAAAAACAGTGATGGTGGAGTGCTCAGCACTTAATGGGACATCAATATCATTCCCAACAAGGCTCAGAGAACATCTCAGAAGAGGGGGCAGAATAACATAAGAGCAAGGGAATGAAAGGGGTGCTATGAAACAGCACCATCTGGACAGGACACAGCATTTTACTCTTGCACACTCAAGAGCTGGGATTGCCTATACAAGACTGGACCCATGTTGATACACTCTGTCATGGATGGGGAAGGGAGATCATGAGGTGCTGCCTCCCTAAAGAGCTATTGACAATTAACCATTTCTGGGGTAGGGGGAACTTTCTCTTCAATGATATAGCTATTGGTGAGTTGTTCATTCTCCAGTAAATAATTTCTATACCTGCTACTTTTGTGCAAGCAACCCTAATTAAACTCAGGAGCCACAAGAAAAGATAAATACATGAAACAAGAGGAAGACTTGATGGGGACAAGTAGGGATCCAACATTTTGGAGGGAGAAGAGACATGGTAATGTGAGGTGAAAATGACCAAATACATTATAAAGCATGCAATTGTCAAAGAATAAAAAAAAAGGCAGGGATAGATCTCTAAACTCTAAAAGTCCATTCAGGATAATGCTGGGTTCATCTCTGAAAAGCATGTGCCATTAAGACTGAAGGAAAATGGGTTCCTGCCTCACACTTTAGTTGGTCATTTGCAACTTGAGGTAAAAGAAGAAAAACACTCTGTACTTAAATTCTCATATTTTCTTCCCTGTCTCTCATCTTCTCTCCTCTGTTTCCTTCCTTTTCTCTGCCATTCTCATCACAGAATGCAAATGGATGCAAAATCACATTTAGATCATCTTCCCATAAGAGACATCATAGCATATACAGGCAAGCATGGTTCAGGGTGGTATACCACTCCTGGGATTCTAGTACCTTTCAGGGCGAAATTCCTCAGGCTCTGGCCAGTACTCTGGGTCACGGTGAAGAGCATAAATTGGTACCATCACTAAGGACCCTTTGGAAATAAACACACCATCAATTTCAACATCTTGTTTACAGGCCCGAAAAATTCTGTTAGTAATTGTATATAATCTGAGGGTTTCATTCAACACCATGTTGAGGTACTCCATCTCCATCAGTTCATCATAGTTGGGAGATGCCTGGTAAGAAAGAAAAAAATATGTGCTGGGATATTACATTAACTTTCAATAGGTCTGAATTGTACTGTTGAGTTTTCAGTAGCTCCAAAGTTGAATTCAGCATTAAAGGTCCTAGGCAATTACAAAACATTTTATAAGGTTTTTTAATTATTTTATGTGTTTAGATGTTTTGCCCACATATGTGTTTTGTGCGTCACATGAGTGTAGTGCCCACACAAGTCAAAAGAGGATGTCAGATCCCTTGTAACTGGCATTACAAATGGCTGAGACCTGCAATTTGGGGACTGGGAGTCAAACTAAGATGCATCTTCTAAAAGATAAGCCAGTACTCTTAACCATTGAGCCATCTATCCAGCCCCTTACAAAATGGTTAGAATAACTATCACTTGGGGCTTAAAGATGTCTCAATTTGTGAAGTGTCTACTATGAAAGCCTGAGTTCAGATACACATCATTCATAAAGTCAGACACAGTTGCACACATCTATAATCCCAGCAGTGGGGTGGGGGACACAGAGTAAAAGCCTGCCTGGTGATCATTGGGCAGACTACCTAACAAATTAATGTGCTCCAGGTTCATTAAAAAAGCATGTCTTAAAACATGGTGGATAGTGATTTAGAAATATACCCAGTGTAGGACTAGGATACACACACACACACACACACACACACACACACACACACACACACACACACCACTGAGGGTGATCAGTGTCTCATTTTCCCTCCTCCTCCAAGCACCATCCATTCACCTTATTGGGCAGAGTCTCATCAATCTCCTCCTGCAGTTTCTTCTGCATATCAGGGTGAGTGGCCAATGAGTACAGGGCAAAGGCAATCGTGTTGCTTATGGATTCGTAGCCACCGAAAATAAAGATAATTGACTGGGCTATGATCTCCATGTCAGACAGAGCTGAAAGTAAGAGAATATTTCAGGAAAACAGGTCAGGGAGGACCATCACAGAGGAGATGAGGAGAAAATCAAATGAGGCTCCTGTTTCCCTAGAGATAAATATGGAGTAGCCGTTCAGTCTCCCTGGGGCTGCTGTCACTCTCACATCCCTGTGACACAGACAGAGAAGGGGAAGACTGCTTCAGCCAGGATGTCCCCTGGTTTATGCTCTGGTCCTCATCATCATCAGTGGGCAACTTCAAGACATGTAATTTATTCTGTTTAATGATTTGCCTTTATTTTTATTTATGTATATTTGTGTCTGTCTAGAAGGGTGCCATTTGTATGTGGGGGGTGCCCATGGAGTCCAGAGGAGGGCATCTGATCCCCTAGACATGGAGATTTAGAAACTTTTGAGCTTTCAGAGGTAGTTCTGGGAACTGAGCTCCAGCCTTCTGCTAGAGCTTAAGGGTTTTTTTTTATATATGTGTGTGTGCTCGCACATGGCACATGTGTACAAGCGCCCATAGAGGGCAAAGATGGCATTGGAGCCCATAGAGCTGGAGTTACAGGCAGTTGTAAACGTTTTCCATGAGTGTTGTGATTCTGTTGTTGGCAATTATTTTCTTCCAATTAGTTTAAGTGCTTGCTACTAAACTGAAACTGGACTATAAACCCACAATCAGTGGGAATTTTCAAAATTAATATCTATTTAGCAATCAAAATTGACACAGAAGGGCTAAGGACATTAATCTCAGTAGGTGGAGAGCTTGCCTAGCATGCTTGAAGCCATGGGTTCAATCCCCAGGACCGTATAAACTAGGCATGGAGGCATAGATATTAAAAGGTAGTTCTTAGACACTCCATGAATGTGAGGTCAACCTGGGCTATATGAGATCCAACCTCAAAAGGATGAGGAGATATACAAGAATTTGAAGTTATCTGATCACATGAAAGGGTTTCAAGTGGACAAACTGGAGAGAATTTGAAACACAAAATATATAATGACTTTAAAAAGCAAATATTGTGACCTAGAATATCATATTGTTATATATAAGCAATTGTATGTACTAGAAATAAGCAAATATATAAGGACGGAAGAATCCCTTTACATTAGCTACTGATGCACACATGTAGATTAAAGCCTGAAAATTAGCAACCATGATGATAATAATGTTTTTAAATTAAAATATAATCATAGCTGTGAGGTTCTAGAGATACCTCAATGGATAAGAACATTTGCTGCTGCATAAGCATGAAGACCTGAGTTTGAATCCTCAGTCGCCATGTAAAAAGGCAAGTGTGCTAACACACACTTGTAACACCAACTCTATGGATTACCGGTACCTTCTGACTGCCAACCACCTCCAGGTCTAATAAGAGACACTGTGTGGAGGAAATAGGGCAGAGAGTGGTTGAGGAAGACACTTGGTGCCTTCCTCTGGCATTCACACAGGCATGGGGTGTACACATGTGCACACAATGCATATGCTACCCTAAGAAGATAAAAATCTATAAGTGATTTTTAAGTGTGTAAAAAAATGAAGAGAACCAGGGTGTTTGTACAAAGAGGCCTCTTATTCAATAAACAAAGAAACGTAAATCGTTAGCACAGATTAAGGTAGAGAACACATGTACAGCAGGGGCTCCAAGAAAACACCAGCACAGTTTGGGTGCATGCCTCCTGACTGGATGTTTGGAATCAGATGTCTAGGCAGAGTTCCCAGTCAGTGTGCTGGGAAAGACCTAGGTAACACACAGAGACCACTGAAGATTCCATCATGGCTACGCTTCATGTGCCCCTGTGCTTCTAGAATATTCCCTGGAGACAGTAGCCATGTCCTTCTGCCATCAACTCCGCAGAGGTATTCTTCTGATAGAAAACCTTCCCACACATTTTCTAAGCAATCTGACCACTGCCTGAGAGCTTCCTTGTCCATAGACCAGAGAGTCCTTGTTTACCTTTATGAGACTCTTTGTCTTTGCAATTGTTACGAGTGTTCATCATCAGCTGAAGAAAATCCACTCGGTGCTAGAAGCAGAAAGAGAAGTTGCAAAAACAGAAGGTCAATGGTGAGGTCAGAGGTCAGAGGTGGATCAGCCATGCAGAAGCTTTGATTACTCAAGTTAGTGTTGCTGGAGTCATCATAGAACAAAAGTACCAGTGGCTAAACCAGGAAGCCATCAAGCTAACACATCAACCACATTTACAATAAATTACAAGAGACACAAATTTAAACAATAGCTTTGATTTTTGAGAATGTTTTTGAAGGAGATGATAATAGTATTTCCCCCTTTTTAATCGTTTTTATGTATTCTTATAGAATTTCATACATATATACAATGAAATATTGTCATATCCACCCCACCATTTCCTCCATTTGATCCCTTCTCTATCCCTTATAACATTTCTTCCTCAAACTTCATGACTGCTTCTTTTTCAATAACCCACTGAGTCCAGCTGGTGCTGCCCACATGTGTCTTGCTGTGGGGCCATCCACTGGTGCAGGGGAAACCTACTGGTGGCCACACCCTCCTTCTGCAGCCATCAGCTACCAATAGTTCTTCAGTGAGGGGTGAGGCTTTCAGAGGTCCTCTCTTATCTATGCTGGAGATTTGGTGGCCTTGGTCTTGTGTAGGTATTGTGCCTTGCCATTTTTTAAAATTTCAGTCCTTATGCAAGACATTTAGTTTTCTTTCCAATTGCTAAGGGTTAATTCTTGTCTCATTTTCAATCAATTTTTCAAAACTCTAACTTATTCCCCCCCCCAGAAATGTTATTATTATCTCTCTGTCTGTTTCTCTCTCTCAATCTAGCCTTCTCTATCTACCTTTAGTGATAGGTGAAGGGAAGTACACAGCTCACATGTTCACAGCCCAACATATTATTAAACCATGGACCTCTAAGGGGACTACCACTTTTTACCTTCTGGTTAGAATACAGGCGATTTTCCTTCATTCTGTCCATTAACTTTTTGAAAAATGCTATTGAATCCTTTGGGAATATGGAGACATTTAACTTCTCATATATTGGGGTGAGGAATGGAAAGAGTACTGGAAAGGATAGATAAAAAATAAGTTTTAGTGGAAATGCAAGTTTCATTTAGAGAAATCATGAAGCAATCTAAAGAATAAGTCACCAAGCCTCAACTAGAAGCCATTCTCTCTGTGACCTTGCTCACACTGGGTCACCATCATAATGCTCCTTCTGTATTACAAGGTCTGGACAGAAGGCTCAGTGCTTAGCTCTGATTGCTGTTACAGAAGACACAGGTTTGATTGCCAGCATCAACATGGCTGCACTTAACCATCTGTAACTCCAGTTCAAGGGATTTTTATGGACTTAACAGGCAATTCATTCATGTGGGAGGCATATGTGCAGGTAAAAAAAAATACACATGAAATAAAAATAAATAACTTCCAAATTTTTAAGGCAATTCAGCTATGTAAGAGAGATGATCAAAAAGGCAGACATTAAAACATCTAACTTTGTTTTCTAATTGCGTTAGGACTAGGGAAATGCTGATCAAAACCACAGGGCCAACCCACAGCATATCCACTAAGTGCCAATGGTCAAAGTTATGGAGAGACAAGCATTGCAGAGCATGGAGAGCTTTGAACTTCCCTGCAGTTCTAGAAGACATAGAAAACACTGTGGCTGCTTTGGAAAACACATGCTCGCTTGTTTACTATGTTAAAAATGGTTACTTCTTGACTCAGCAACAATGATTCTGAATGTATTCCCCCAAAACATAAAATCAAATATTCAAACATAACCTTGTATGCAAATGCTCATGGCAGCAAAATTCATAGCAAACATATAAAACCAACCTCAATGTCCATCAACAGATATGGAATATTACTCATTCATAGACACAAGAGAGAGTGACACTTGCTTCCTTTAATTGTGTGCTAAATGACAGAGACCTGTCACAGAAACCACATAGTCTGTGATCCCATTGATGCTAAATACCCAGAATATGTAAATATACAGAAAGTGAATTGGTGGTGGCTTAGGTCAAGGCTGCTTGAAGGATGATGGTGCAAATGTGCAACATGGCTAGAACTAAGTACTCTGCAGTTGACATTGGTAATGGGCCATGTGGACCATCAGTCAATGGAGAATTCTAAGTGATCAAAGTGCTAAGAATAAATGACTGTTGAGTGCTGGGCCCTACATCTATACCAAGAGCCCCACCACTCAAAGCTCAAGGAATATCATGAAAGAGGGTGTGGGAATAAAGTAAAATCCAGGGAGGGGTGGGGTGAGATGCCATATCATGGGCATGTCATGGCCTAATCATGAACTGACCACATGCATGAGATTACCCCAATAATATTGGTCAACATATTGGCAGGCAGCACTGATTGAGCTCAAAAGGGAAGGGACATAAATTGGGAAGATGTGTTGGGGTGTCTCAGGAAAAAAGGAGGTGAGAGTTAGGGGTAGGAATAATCAAGATAGATTGTATGCCTATATGATACTGACGAAGGATAAATAAAAGAAATCTAAATCAAAGCCAGGACTGGTGGCATACACATTACTCCCTATACAGAGAAGTCAGAGTTAGGGGGATCACTATGAGTTCAAGATAAGCCTGGTCACATAGCAACTTCCAGGCCAGCTATAGCAACACAGTCTGAAAGAAAAATGAAGTTCTAAAACAAAAGTAAGGGTTACATACATTTGAATACACTAAAAATATTGGATTGTGCCTTTAAGGGGAGTGAATTATATACCAATAGATCTATTAGTTTTGGTAAGTGTGGAAGAGAAAGGCAGAACTGACTAACATGGCCACAGACAAGAGCAGTGGGTCAAAAGGCAGAAGAACCATCATACGTACCTACTGACATGTATAATGGGTTAAAAAAATTAAATCTTATGAGCTTCCTGGCCTTTTCCACAAAAAGGTCCCTTGGGTTGTTGAGGGAATCAACATTCACACCAAATGACAAGCTTGTGATCACATCTATGCTGTAGGCCCCAAACACTCTGAGGAGAGAGACAGGGGAATTTAACACATGCACCAAGAAGCCTGAAAATTTCATAATCTTGGCCAGGACAGGTGAAATCACCTCAGTACTAACCAAGTACCTTTCCCTCCTAACCTCCCCCTACCCTCGTGACCTTGGCATGACCATGTTTCTTTTCTAACTGAATATTTTGTCATCTAGTGTCTAAAGGGAAGAAGGAGCAGCTGGACCATGTGAGACACACAGATGATGACCCTTCTGCCCCAATTGCCCTTCCTCTCCCAGAACCGCAGTACATGTATCACTACTTACTCTTTCATGGGGATAGGCTTGCCTTTCTCTGCCTCTCTTCTCAAGTATTTTACCAAAATATCTCCATACTGTTCAATGATGGGGAACATCTAAGCACAAAACACAAAGGCATCCATAGTTAAGTGTGGGGACTCAAGTCTCACAAACGTTTCACCTAAAAATCCTTCCAGTCACCTCTTTGAGTTTTCCACTGGTGAAGGCAGGAGACAGCAAGGCTCGAATTCTCTTCCAATCCTCATCCTTAGACATGGAGATGGCTTTATTCATAATCCCCACTGGGCCAAAATCCTAGAGTCCAAAAAAAATACAAATTTGGCTTTCTGTAAGTCCAGAACTTTCCATAGTTGCAAAAGTGTTAAGTGGATACTGCTGTATAAAAATTAGTTACCGACTGTTTACTATGGTTCAACCCTCATGCCAGATGCAAAAATGTCAGAATTTCCTCACAGTCCATAAATCAGGTGCTCACTGGACTGCCTGATGAGATTTCAAATCTCTATATTTCAGGGTCCTTCTAAATGTAAATCTCTCTGTGGTTGTAAAATTAGTTCCATGGTTTGAGAGAAGATGGGAACAAGATATAGCAGATTCTCCAGAGCTATGCAGATGGCAAAAGGCTTGGGGACAGATGGAAAGTTATCTTTGCAACAGACAAGTTGTGCAGCTCTGTATTTACATTAGCAATATGAAAAGTCATGTTTTGATATGGGGTGTGTGCATGTTTGTGTGTGTGTGTGTGTGTGTGTGTGTGTGTTTAGACTAGAGTAGCTTTGTACATGCTGAATTAGAGACCAGAGGTCTGGTAACTTCCTGTATAAGTCTCTAGTGCATTTTTTTGAGGCAGGGTCTCTCACTGAATCTAGAAGGCTCTGGTTTGGCTAGAAAAACTAGTCAGCAAGCCCCAAGGATCTACCTATTTCCAAACACAGCTCTGAAGTAACACATGCATGCTGCTATGCCCAGCTTTTATATACATGCTGGGGATCAAAACACTGAGCCATCTCCCTAGCTGTGCAACATTTAAAGGATTTGATGCTTGGGGATTTTAAGATTTATTTTAGTATTGTATGTATATGTGTGTGTACGTGTGTGTGTGTGTGTGTGTGTGTGTGTGTGTGTGTGTATGAATAAATGCACATGTGTTCAGTGTATTCAGAGGCCAGAGGAGGGAGTTGGTACTCCTAAAGCAGGAGTTACAAGTGGTTGTGAATCGCTGGATGTGGATGTAGGCAATCAACCCCCCATCCTCTTTCAGAGCTTTCAGACACTAAGTCACCTCTCTACTCCCGGTTTGTTTGGTTCGGGAGCTGTTTGCTTGTTTAGGAATAACGTTGTAGGAATCCATTTCCCTTAATTCTTTATACAGTGATAAAATAGAAAACATAATTCTATTTCCCTAGTGGGAATTTCCTTCTACGTTCCATACGTATAATTTATAATACTGTGGCGTCTCCCAACATGCCCTTATATTAAAGTGCTCAGCACAACAGAAAGAAATGGAAATGGCTTCCACTTGGTGAAGGGCAGCTGCAAACTCGGCCTTCAGCCAACTTCACCAAATGACTCAAGGCTGAATGAGGGCCAGAGAGATGGCTAGCAGGTAAAGGGGCTTGCTGCCAAGCCCATCAACCTGAGTTCAATCCCCAGGACCCACAGGGTAGAAAGAGAGAGCCAATAGGTTTCCCCAGATAGGTTTGTGGAATAGGGATGGTTTAAAAAAGAGAGAGAACATTGAACTTAGCATCATACCTTACACAAAATTAACATCAAATAAAGCCATAGGTTTAAGAGCAAATCTCAAAAGTGTGTAATTTGTATTCAAGCAAACCCACACAGAAGGACTAGGTAAATAGTCATCAGACTTGACACTGACCCCACAATCCATGGAGAAGGAAAATGGATACAAAAGGTGAAGAGAAGAAGACAGGCTGAACAAGGCAGCTAATGGGCTAGCAAGAGGGAACTGCATGGTCAAGGAGCAGCTCTGTATGCTCAGTGCTTGTCACCACACAAATCTTGACCTGTGGTTAAATACTTCACCACGCAGACATGAGAAAGGTCCTGTGAGACAGAAAATATAAACACAATCTAGATGATAACAGTGTTCATCTGCAACTAGATTACAATAATGTGGTATATTTATACTTCCTATTAGCAAAATGAATGCCCAGACCCTGCTTGTATATTATTGTGGAAACCACCGTGAATCTATATTTATTTCATTTTTTAAATTCATTAAGTAGCCAGGAGGTGGCGGTGAATGCCCTTAATCCCATCACTGAGGAGGCAGAGGCAGGCAAATCTCTGTGATTTCGAGGACAATCTGGTCTACACAGTGAGTTCTAGTATAGCCAGGACACAGGAGAAACCTTGTCTTGAAAAACTCAAAATAAAAAATAAAAACAAATACCTGGTATAACTGGGTGGTGCTGGCGCATGGCTTTAATCCTAGAATTTGGAAGGCAGAGGCAGGTAGATCTCTGAGTACTGGCAAGCCTGGCCTACAGAGTGAGTTCTCTAATAAACCAAACCAATCAATCAAAATCAATTCAATAAGTAAAATATAAAGTTGTGCATTAGTAAATGGGGGAAGCTGGAGATATGGCACAACAGTTAAGGGCACTTGCTGCTCTTCTGGAGGAGCCAGGTTCAGTTCCCAGAACCCATGTCAATCCACTCACAACTGCCTAGAACACCATACCCTCTTCTGGCATTCACAAGAACCCACACACATATAACATTCACTCATATGGACATACATATATACACATAAATACAAATAACAAACATGAATCAACTTTTTAAATTAAAACAAAGTTACCTACCCGTCTGTTTGTGAAGACAGAATAGCATTCCTTCACTAGTACATTCTTGATCATCTCTGTGTCTGTGATAGCTAACACAGGTGTATGACCATCAAACAACCTGTGTGGGGAAAACAGCTGATTAACCCAAGCCAGGTTCTGAAGCCAGAACCCCAAATCCAGACTTTGATTCTCATGTTATGTGACCCTCACTCTGGTTATACAACACATTGTCACAGGAGGTCCCAGTCCAACTTAGGGAGTCTGACCAAGGATCCAGTAGAGTCTTTGTAAAGTGATAGGTAATCTCAATCAAGACACTACGAGTCACTTAAAGACAAAATACTTCGTAGTTGGAATCTAGTAGAGTCATTGCATCTAAGATAAACATTAGAATGAAAAAGTTGCTTCTCACTCTATCTAGGGCAATGGCAGAATATATTAGTTGTTTGTTGAAGGTACCTAGACCTTTATGAAATCATAGCAGAGAACAGTGACTATTTTCTATGATTCGTAGGGTTGTTTTTTTGAAGGGGTTTTCCATCTGTTGCATGACTTTAGTCACTAGACTATCCAGGCATGCTTGGAGGTCTTGAATTATTGAGTACTGCAAACAGTGCACAGTAAGGACTGAAGTAGCTGGGGTGTGATGACTTCCTTCAGAGAACATATACAATAGATTAAAGGGACTTTGGTATATGGAACTCACTGTATCCCACTCAGTAAATATGCTTATGAACAGAGATGCGAGGTTCAGTTCACAGAAACTATTCCTTCATGCTGCCAGAGAACCTAAAACTAAATTCTGGAAGGTCTTTCCTTCTTTGAACATCCAGTACAACAGGAAACACCAGACATTTGGCACCCAACATCGTGGGCTCAGAGATGAGAGAGATCCAGACACTCCAGGACTGGAGGTAAAGTTTGTGCAGAGCAGGCAATACTCCAGGATGGGATGAGGACATGGGGATTTCCCCACATCGGGAGCAGCAATATGTGTGGTTACTAAAGTGTTCGTTGAAAGGAAATGGAGTGAATGGGGAAGAAAAACGGCTTACAGAGCCTTTGGTGTTAGTTAAAAGGTATTGTTACTGGTTTCATGCAACTCCTCATGTTCAATTAAAACTGACTGTGGAAGCAAGTGTGGAGAGCTTAATAGAGCTCATCAGAGAAAGAAGCCTATATCAGTCAAGGTTTAGTTCCAGTTGACCAAACCTGAATGGAATTTCAATATACCCGAAGTTAGGGAGAGTCTTAAAATCCACTGCCAGATTCTAACGGGGGATCTCAAGGACCCAGCATTGTGACCCATTAATTTGGCCAAAAGTAATAGCATATCACAAGAACCAGCTGAATCCCAACAGCCTTTTTAGAGCAGCTGGTGGAGGCATTGAGGACCTACTATCTGATGGATCCCCAGATAGCTGATAACAAATCTACTGTGATTCTGGCCTTTGTTAATCAGGCCACCCCAGACATTATAAAGAATCTACAGAAAATTGATAATCTAGTAGGGAAAACTTTATCTGAACTGCTAGAGGTGGCAGCTAAGGTATACAACAACAGAGCGCCTCTGGGCTGAAGAAAATGAACAGGGGAAGGGGAGGGGACAGAATAAAGGCTTCAGAGGATGAAAGGCAGAGACAGCTGAGGCAATAGGCAGTCACATGACATGGCATGCTTATTCCTAGCAGTCACAGTTTCAGACCCAGAGGAAAGACAGAAGCAACTATGAAGCCTTAATGGGAACCAAGATAATCCTTCCTTCCAGAGAGAGATGCCCCCTCTGCAGAGAGACCAATGTGCCTACTCTAAAGAAATGGACTATTGGGCAAGGAATTGCCCTAATAAAGAAGGACATAAAAAGCTGCCTCCCCAGGTGTTAACAACAAAAGAAGAGGAAGAAAGTGATTGAAGGGGGCGGGGTTTGAGTCCTTTCCCCATACCTAGGGTAATATTAAAATTAGAGAGAGGCCTGTCCAATTCATGGTTTATACAGGCACACAGCATTCAGTTCTGACAGAAACTATGGGCCCTATAACCAAGAAAAAGGTATGGGTACAGGGAGCCACCGGCATGAACCAATACCCATGGACTACCCAAAGACAGGTGGATCTTGGCTTGTGCTGGGTATCCCATTCTTTTCTGGTCATGCCTGACTGTCCATAACCCCTTCTAGGAAGAGACTTGCTGACTAAAATTGTAGCTCAAACAACATTTGAATAGGATGGGGTGGCAGTAACAGACTTAAAAGGAAAATCAAAACAAGTCCTGACAGTACAATTGGAAGATGAATATAAAGTGTATGAACAGCCATCCCCATGCCAAGAATTATGTCCTTGGCTGAAATTATACCCAGAGACATTTGTGGAGATGGGGGGCCTGGACTGGCTCAACACTGACCCCCATCTTGGTGGAATTAAAACTGTGGGCTGCCAATCTGTCAATATCCCATGTCAGCAGAAGCACAGATCTATCACCACCACCACCACCACCACCCGGCCCCCACACACACACATTCATTGCCTGCTTGACCAAAAGATTTTAAAACCTTGTCATTCATCCTGGAGCACCCCTTGCTCCTGATCAAGAAGCCAAACTCTGAGACTACCGCCCAGTCCAGGACTTGAGAAAGGTTAATAAATGGGTCATTGACGTTCATCCCACAGTCCTGAATCTATATACTCTTTTGAGTTCATTGTCACATAATCGACAATGGTATCCTGTGCTAGATTTAAAAAATGCTTTCTCCAGCCTGTCACTGTCCCCCCAGACCCAGGATTACTTTGCTTTTGAATGGCATGACCCAGAAAAATGATTCAGCCTGCAACAGATTTGGACTCAGATGCCCCAGAGGTTCAAGAACTCGCCCACCATATTTGATGAGGCCCTCCATGAAGACTTGGGTGGCTATGAGACTAAGCATCCCAAAATTCTTCTCCTATAGTTTGTGTATGATATACTAATTGCAGCTAACACCAAAGACAACTGCAAGGTAGGGACAAGGGACTTGCTTCAGACTCTAGGAACTCTGGGGTATCGGGTTTCAGCCAAAAAGGCACAGATCTGTTGAGAAAAAGTGACATATCTAGGCTATATTCTCAAAGGAAGGCAACACTGGCTGTCAGAAGCCCACAGAGACTGTGTTAAAGATGCCCACCCCAAATGTCAGAAGGCAGGTTAGAGAATTCCTGGGAATTCTGATGCCTATGGATTCCAGGGTTTGCTGAAACAGTAAAACCCCTGTATGAGGCCACTCAGTATACCAGACCTTTGAGTGGATGGCCAAACAGGAGAAGACATCTACACAGGTCAAGGCAGCCTTGTTGTCAGCTCCCACACTTGGGCTTCCAGACATCACAAAGCCCTTCTGCCTATATGTAGATGAAAACAAAGGAATAGCAAAGGGAGTCCTAACCCAGATGCTTGGGCCATGGCGGAGTATAGTGTCTTATCTCTCAAACAGACAGGACACTGTGGCCTCAGCATGGCCCTCATGCCTGAAAATCACAGCAGCCATTGCTGTGCTTGTCAAGGATGCTGACAAGCTCACCATGGGGCAGGAACTAACTGTGACAGTGCCTCATGCTGCAGAAGGGGTCCTCAAGCAACCTGCTGTGCACAGGTTGAGCAATGCACAGATGATTCACTAACCGAACCTCCTTAATGCCCCCTCCTCTCGCACATACACTATGCCTCATTAACGGCCCTAAATCTGGCTATCTTTCTTAGTCACCTGGATTTGGAACAACTGATTAATGACTACTCTGAGATACTCAGGCAAGTTCACAAGACATGGCCTGATCTAAGAGACCAGCCAATGTCAGACATTGAGCTCATCTAGTACACCAATGGGAGTCTTTTCGTCATGGATGGAAAAGGGTATGCAGGTGTGGCACTGGTCATGGAGTGAGAGGACATTTGGGCTGAGGCACTGCCTTCAGGGACATCAGGACAAAAGGCGGAACTGATTGCCTTAACCAAGGCCTGACAACTAGCCAAAAATAAAAAACTCAATTTCTATACAAACAGACACTATGCCTTTGCTACAGCACATATACATGGTGCTATATATCAGGAAAGGGGACTTTTAACAGCTGAGGGGGAAAGTATCAAAAATAAACAAGAAATTCTAAACCTTCTGGAAGCCCTGTGGCTCCTGGGAAAGGCAGCAATCATTCTCTGCCCATGACATCAAAAGGGAGACTCCCTGGTTGCCTGGGAAAACAGCAGGAAGACAGGGCTGCTAAAGCAGTGGAAGAGTGTGGGAGCCCGTTCTCGGGTTCCTCGTGGCTTTACCCAGCAGGTCCGCATAAAGGATGATTAGGACCACAGGCCTGAGTGCAGGTGTCTGGGATGGTCTGCACTTGGCTGTGCTGGGGGAGGAGGTCTTTTGCTCCACCCCTTGGCGTCTCTATAAAAACCCTGGGGCAGAAACAGTCAGGGCCATTGGAATAGGTTCCAGGCCCTCTCGAGGCTATCCTTTACTTTCTATCTGTTTATCTCCGCGATATTCTCTGCAATAAATCCTTCTATCTAATATTTCCTGCTGCTTGCACTCAAGAAAACTCTGGGGAACTGTGGGGGTGGTTGGGTAAACGCCCCACAGAATGGCGCCATGAACAGGGACTAAAAGAAAAAAAAGGACTAAAGAAAAAAAAGGGGGGACTAAAAAAAGGGGGGGGACTAAAGACAAAGTAATAGGGACTAAAGATAAAGGAAAATAATAGTTTTATTACAGAGTTTTTGGCAAAAGTGCTGAGTTCAGCCCTGCCAGTGGATAAGGCATGCCGGTCGGTGTTATGGAAAATATATATTTTTTATATATATTGAGAGGCAGGGGTTTTATCCTCGAGAGAAAAGGAAAGCGGACTGGAAGGATGTCCAATGCTGCAGCGCAAAATTCTCTTCTGTCAAAATTTTCTATCTTCTATCCCTTTCTCAATTTCTATCTGAAAAATAAGTATAAGGCATAGGGTAGTAATATAGTGTAGAAAAAACTTAGAAGTGTAAGATCGTGTAGGAAAAAATAAGTAAGGCAACTAGACAGAAAAACTCTTCAATTTTCTAACTTTGGGGGCTATAAACGCAAACTAGGAAAAAAAATCTTTCTTTGGGCTTTACGGGTAGTAAAACTCTTTGAGCTTATGGGGAAGAAAAAGTTTCCTATGGAAGCTTTTGTCCTGGGGACAGCTGAAATGCTAAGTCCAAGCAGCAGGAGAAAGTGTTTTCTCCCTGAGGCAAAAATGGGGGTGTAAAAAGCCAAAAAGTTTAAAGTTGGGAAGTTTTGGGAAAAGTTGGTCTTTCTCTCTTGGGAAAAAAAATCTTTCTCTTAAACTAAAAGCTTTTCTTGAAAAATTTGGGGGAAAAAACTCTCTAAAAAGTCTTAATCTTTCTCAAACTAAAAGCTCTCAAACTTAAAAACTAAAGCCTTTAACTTTCTCAGAAGGACAAATTAGAATCACCTGAAGATATTAGTATGGGGACCACCTGTGATTAGCTCTAAGGGAAAACAACAAACCTCTTAAGACAGCAAAACCTCTAAGTTCTCTTTCAAGCTTTAACAATCCTCCCTGCAATGCAGGAGGCAGGGACAAGTTCCTAAAAACCTCTCTTCTAAGCTCTGTCTCTTCAAGCCAGTAAAAGACAGTGGGTCAGAGTACCCTGAGGGAAACGCTTGAGAGAGTGTGGGTAAAGAGATATGGAGAGCCCAAAAGGGCGGGAAACTTTACCTGAGAAAAGCAAAAAAGCCAAGCTTTTCAGTTACAGCCCAGCTGAGGCATCAAGGGTTTTGTTTCTGAGTGAGCTTCTCAGAATGAAAAGGTGCTCCTAATCGTCCTAATGCAAAGATCCCCTGAAGCATGCAAACTGTTAGCATTGTATCCTCGCTTCTGAGCAAAAACCCAGAGGCGACTTGCCAGCATCTGAGTTGGAGTGCATTTCGGGGATACTAGGGTTCCTGCAGTTGCAAACTTCCTGGAGCACAGAGCTGAGGCAGGAAGGTGCAGGACCCAGGGGAAGATTGCTAATGAACAAACAAAACTAAAGCAGGTGGGAACAGCACAGTTGCCCACTTTCCTACAAGTCCCGGGTTTATAGGTCCACAGCTGCAAAAAGAAATGAGAAAAAGCTTTCCTATCAGAGAAAGGACCTTTCTGGGAAAACAGTAAAGCCGAACTGTGTCTGAAGCAGTCGTGCTGCTGAGTCAGAACACTGTCTGGGGAAAGAGCCCAGCCAGGGCAGAATAGGAACTATCCAGGAGTAAAGCTTTCTTTTCTGTCAGAGAAAGCACCTCTTTGAGAAAAGCTTTGTTTCAACTGACTCCTGTGAGATGGAGTGTGGCCCTAAGGGGTGATTGCCTCTGGCTTAAGCTCTGTCCTTGAGCACCCAGACAAGCAAATGCAACCCACTGGGGGACTGGGCCAGGTGAAGGCCTGATGAGGCAAAAAAAACTGTCCTAATGGGAGTTTAGAAATGGCAAAAACCTCCTTTGTTAGATTTTCAGTCTGTATGAAAACCACACAGACCCAGAAAACGGACAAAAAGCCCCTACCTTCAGTAGCAGGGAAAGTCGCCACTGTAGTATCAGAAACTGTTTCTGGGGTAGAGAGGATAAACTGAGACCAAACTGGAAACTGTCTGGGAAAAAGACTCCGAAGAAACAGAAGGGACAGATACCTTCCCAGAAAATACATGACCTGTGAAAAGCTGCTAGAATTTGAGGCAGATTTGGGGGGAGAAAAAAAGCCCCTACCTCCAAAAGCAGCTAGGAGGGGAACAGAGCCGCAGACAGATAACTGAAGCTCTGCATCTGGGGAAGGGAGGAACAAGCAAAATGAGGTAGATCAGTGGGAGAAAATCTCTCTGAAAGAGCTATGGAAAAGCTGTTGTACATGATCTTGTTTTTCACTGACTGGCTAAGACAAACATAAGCCCCCAGGAAAGTTGCTATCAGAAATGCCAGCCTCAATGCCGGCTAACGAGGCAGGTGTGGTTCTGATTTGGGGCCAGTGTCTGATGTAGAAACACCTGTTAAAGCCAGTTGAGGCGAGAATAGAAATCTCCCAATGTGCCATAGCTGAAAATGTAAAATGCTTGTTCAAATCTTCCATTGCAAAAGCGAAGAATTTTATTCAAACCTCCAGGGCAAGAATTTGTAAGCAAGTCTGGTAAAAAAAGAACTTAGAAGTTGACTCTCAAACCCAAAAAGAACTATGGGAAATGAAGTCCAAAAGCTAGCTTGCAATAAGGGACTGATATAAGGGAAATACATTCTGGGAAAGATAGTTTTTCCGCTAAAGATGGCGACATTGCCCTGAAACACGTTTGTCAGCTCGAGAATACGTTCATGGTAAACTTAAAATACAGCCTTTAAAAGAATAAGGAGGAAAGTCGTCTAAGAGTTTAAGTATCAGTTCCAATGAAAAATTGAAAGGATATGGAACTAGGTGCTTCGCGGTTTGGGGCTCCATTGGTAAAATGCCTTATTTACCCTAATAGCTGTGCAAAGTTTTTACGGTAGTTGGATGACAAAAAGCTACCTTTAAGAGCAAACAAGCCACTTTAAAATCCTTAAAACAAGGGAAAGCAGTTTATACACTGAATGTTGTCTTAGATATGAAGAAACTTATGTTGAAATTAAAAAAGTTCTTTGCCTTTTGAACAAACTGCCTGCAATGAGTGATTCCTCTGCAAATCTAATTAAGGGGATAAGAAACAGGCATTCAAAAAGAAATGACTGCTTTATAGATGGGAAACAAACTTCAGAAAATCTGTCTTAAAAAAAAAAGCTTCACCTGAAAGTTCCTTATAAGAAATCAATGCTAAATATCACAGCTGCTAATAACATCAGGAGTTAAAGCTAATAAAATGAAAATGCTAAATCCTGAAAATGCTTTTTCTCAGAGTAAGCTAATGAAGGATATCTTTCATGAAAGAACATCTATGTTCTTAACTCTTTTGAATAGTAACAGTTTTGGTAAAAATACTGGAACTAACAACAATCCAGTCAAAATGTTTCAACAAATCCAAGACACTATTCCACAAAAGAAAGCTGCCATGCTTTGTGGGCCCTATTAGAGCTCACTCCAATCTTCCTGGTCCTTTAGCTGAGGGTAATGAGAAATGGAAAGATCCCTGCTCAGGATTATGGAAGGGTCCCGATCCTGTGTTAATATGGGGTCGAGGACATGTTTGTGTTTTTTCACAAGAGGAGAATGAAACTCAGTGGTTACCGGAGCGTCTGGTAAGGAGCGAGGAACTAAGGAAGGTCAGCTCCAATGACGTTCCTACAATGGAATCAGAATGAAAGTGGCTCGATTAGTATTTCTGAGGTTTTGTCATTGGTTAATGCAAACAGTGAGGAAATAGAGTTCAGAGCTGTGCCGCTTTTGGCTTTACTAGCTCCTTTAGAAAAATACTTTATATCACCTAATAGCTTTGCGGTATTTGGCAAAGACCTTACAGCAGCTAAATACGGTAATTTCACCCCCAGTGTGAAGTGAAGTTTTTCCATAGAACAAACCAAAAGTACTGCTGTAATAGAAACGTTTGTCTGAATTGAAGCACTTAGGGGAACTATTATGAATTTGGGTGAAGGGACAGCCTCTAGTTAAAAACCGTTTACCGCTGACCGTGCATCTCTGCCAGTCCGGAATGGCTGAGAGAACTGGCAACTGTGGAGTGTGGCATCATCCTGGGAAGGTTATAGTCCCCTAGCAACAACTATCACAATTCTATAACAACAACACTCACTAAATCCCAGTGCTTTATAGCAAAGCTGACTATAAACTCTAAACTTTAGAAATGATGTATGTACTTCTTATCTAGTTAAAAGAATCTTTATAATAGAGATAGTCATGATAATTAAGAGTATGAAGTAGAAAAAGATGAAAATAAGATATGTGAGTTTGTAGAAATTATTCTGTCTTGTTAGATCTGTGTTAAGAAAACTTTAGAAGTTAAATATATGCTAATGGTAGCCCTATATAAGTTTGTAAAATAGATCTATAGAGTTCCTTTAAGAATATATATAAGCTTGCAAGAAATATCTAAGTAGTCTTAAGACATGTAGTAATAAGCTTGTAAGAAGTAAAGATGCTAGTTGTAAATGTAAGTTTAAATAAGAATAAGATGGAATGAATAAGTAATAAGAAATATATTTGCTGGCTGAAAGACATTTAAGGAATTGCTCAACATCCCTAATCATCAGGGAAATGCAAATCAAAACAACTCTGAGATACCACCTTATGCCTGTCAGAAGAATGGCTAAGATCAAAAACACTGAAGACACCTTATGCTGGAGAGGATGTGGAGCTAGGGCAACTCTCCTCCACTGCTGGTGGGAATGCAAGCTTGTACAACCACTTTAGAAATCAATATGGCGCTTTTTTAGAAAATTGGGAATCCATCTCTCCCAAGATCCAGCTATACCACTCTTCGGCATATACCCAAGGAATGCTCAACCACATCACAAGAGCATTTGTTCAGCTATGTTCATATCAGCATTGTTTGTAATAGCCAGAACATGGAAACAACCTAGATGCCCTTCAACTGAAGAATGGATAAACAAAATGTGGTACATATACACAATGGAATACTACTCAGCAGAGAAAAACAATGACATCATGAGGTTTGCAGACAAACGGATGGATCTAGAAAAAATCATCCTGAGTGAGGTAACCCAGACTCAGAAAGACAAACATGGTATGTACTCACTCATAGCAGGATACTAGATGTGGAACAAGGATGACTGGACTGCTACTCACATCACCAGGGAGGCTACCTGGAAAACAGGACCCCAAGAAAGACACGGGGATCGCCCAATGACAGAAAAATGGAATGAGATCTACATGAACAGCCTGGACATGAGTGGGGGTAGTGAAGGTCGAGGGTCGAGGGAAAGAGAGCTTGGGGGAGCGGGAGATCCCAGCTGGATCAACAACAGAGAGGGAGAACAAGGAATAGGAGACCATGGTAAATGAAGACCACATGAAAATAGGAAGAAGCAAAGTGCTAGAGAGGCCCACAGAAATCCACAAAGATACCCCCACAACAGACTGCTGGCAATGGTCGAGAGACAGCCCGAACTGACCTACTCTGGTGATGGGATGGCCAAACACCCTAATTGTCGTGCTAGAAACCTCATCCAACTACTGAGGGATCTAGATGCAGAGATCCATGACTAGGCCCCGGGTACATCTCTGGGAGTCCAATTAGCGAGAATGAGGAGTGTTTATATGAGCAAGAATTGTTGAGACCACGGTTGGATAAAGCACAGAGACAAATAGCCAAACGAATGGAAACACATGAACTATGAAGCAATGGCTGAGGGGTCACCAACTGGATCAGGCCCTCTGAGTGGGTGAGACAGTTGATTGGCCTGATCTGTTTGGGAGGCATCCAGGCAGTGGGACCGGGTCCTGTGCTCATTGCATGAGTCGGCTGTTTGAAACCTGGGGCCTATGCAGGGTCCCTTGGCTCAGCCTGGGAGGAGGTGACTGGACCTACCTGGACTGAGTCTACCAGGTTGATCTCAGTCTGTGGGGAAGGCTTTGCCCTAGAGGAGATGGGAATGGGGGGCAGGCTGGGGGAAAGTGAGGGGGGCGGGAAGGGGGAGAACAAGGGAATCCGTGGCTGATATGTAGAACTGAATTGTATTGCAAAATAAAAATTAAAAAAAAGAAATATATTTGCTAAAGTAGTTCTATAGTTTCCTTAAGGAGTATAAATAAGTAGATGTTAATGTGTTATATGTGAGTTTGTAAAAACACGTAAATGTTGAATGTGAGTCTAAATGCAAAAAAGGTTATATGTGAGTTTGTAAAAAAGTGTATGTTAACTGTGAGTCTATGCTTAATGTATATGGTGAAAAACCTGAGATACAGAAGTTAGTGTCCTAGGAGACTGCAAAGCAGGCAGTCTGAGTGGTTTTCAAAAGCTCCAGAAGCCGCTAAGAATGGCGGACGCCAGAACCAGCACAAGGCATCCGCAGCTGAGATCCGTGGAAAATCTTCACAACACAGAAAAACCTGAGCTAACATCAAAAACGGTGCAGTTCAGAATACTACTGTACCTAAAAAAGAATAAGTTCAGAGATGCTTGTTTGAACAAAAATTGTTAACTGCAAAAAGTTTTGGTTGAAAAACATCTCTTCATATTTTGAAGTGAAAGCCTAATACCAGAATTTATTTGTTTGAACTTTTTGAACTTAAAATGAGATAAAACTACAAAAAGATTTTGGTTATGAATTTCTTCATATTTGGAAGGCTCGTACCAGAATTTATCATTTGAATTTTGGGACTAAAGAAATGAAATGAACAGTAGAGATTTCATTGCAATGGGACAATTTTGAGTTTACTTATAATAATGACCTAGGAACTGTTTGCTGGAATTGGGTTAAAAATGGAACTGTTTAAATGAAATTTATTTCTACCTAGAATCAAGATGCAGTTTTGTATATGCATATATGCTTTATTAATTGGTGATTCATGAATTGTTTTGTGGAACTGTTTATGTAAAAATGAAATTACTTACAGAACTGGTTTTGTGTTACAAATGGAACTGTTTAAATGGAAAAGTTTGGGTTTTCTAACTAGGCTTGAGATTTTGTTTAAAAAATTATAAAGAAAAGGAGGAGTTACGAGATTGAATTATGTTTGCAGAAACCTGCTGATATTAATGCACCCTGGTTTTATGGAGTTAAGGAATATTTAAGTTTGATGTGAATACATCGAAGTTTTTCCTATGTTCTGTTAGCAAGAAAATTCAAATGACTGAGTTAAAGTTGTAAGACGGAGAAAATTGTTAACTATATATAGCACCATATATACTAATTCAAATGGTTCTGTTAAGAGTTTGCTTTGTGTTGTAAGACTGAGAGAATTGTGGCTATGTATAGCAGTATTTATGTTAACCTGTTAATGGTAATGATGAAGCTAAGGGATTCTTTAAGTTTGTAGTCGCCTTAAGAGTTTTTGGTTTAGAAAGGGCTTGAGGCAGCTAAGACTGCTGTAGTCACCTTGGACCTAATTCAAAAAAGAAATGCCATCTTTATCATCCTCTACTCCCATACTGGGAGGTGTAAAAGCTATGGAGATTGCTGTAAGCCATTAGTAGTTATTTTTTTATATATTAAGAAAGGGGGACCTGTGGGAGCCCGTTCTCGGGTTCCTCGTGGCTTTACCCAGCAGGTCCGAATAGTGGATGATTAGGACCACAGGCCTGAGTGCAGGTGTCTGAGATGGTCTGCACTTGGCTGTGTTGGGGGAGGAGGTCATTTGCTCCACCCCTTGGCGTCTCTATAAAAACCCTGGGGCAGAGACTGTCGGGGCCCGTTGGAATAGGTTCCAGGCCCTCTCGAGGCTATCCTTTATTTTCTATCTGTTTATCTCCACGATATTCTCTGCAATAAATCCTTCTATCTAATATTTCCTGCTGCTCGCACTCAAGAAAACTCTGGGGAACTGTGGGGGTGGTTGGGTAAATGCCCCACAGAAGAGCAGGCAGCCTCTGTATTAACCCTAAAGTTGCCATACTGGGGCCCCTGTGAACTGACTGAAAACCTGGCATATACTGCAGAAGATCTGGCCATCATTCACAGCTTACCCCAAGCCTGGCAGCCCCAGAAGCCAGAAGGATGGTGGCTGACAGGAAGTAGGAGACTAATCCTGTCTGTTAAATGGCAATAGACCTACCAAGCCACATTCACTCATCTACCCACCTGGGTTCCAAAGACCCTGATGCCAAGGTTACAGGAAAATATTATGAGAACTCAGCTGGTTGTGACAAAGCCACTACCTGAAGGGATCAAGAAATTCCTTCAGAGGAAGCCAAATTCCAAGGAGCTTTTGGTGTTACTTGGCTTGTTGTATAACAGCTGTCTTCTGTTATGAAAATCATGTGTGCCTTCATAGTTTTCCCAATTGATTTTTCCCTAAGAAGTGCTAACAATTTGGACTGATCACTCTCTGGACATACACATTCAAGGTATTTGGAGAACAGCCTCAGGAAAGGTTTCCTTCCCCCAGCTCATCTGTTTCTCCCCTTTAAGCACTGGAATCAGATATCTCCCTTAGCCACTTTCAAGGAGTAACAGAAATAACAGTCTACATGATAGTCTCCTGATTCAAGGTAAATTCCACAAGGAGACACCACCTAGGTCAGGTAGGCCCTAAGTAATACACAATTTAGCTCAGACCCTCCTTTCTTACAGCCTTACCAACTTTATAGACCCCTAACTTCTTGCCTAACCACATCTAGGAATGTAGACTGAGCACATAGATCCCCTTTTTCATATACTAACTGGTCATTAGCACTCAGTTGACCTCCTCTTTCACCACTCCCATTTTGGATTGTAAAAGAAAGCCTGGTGGTCACTACCTGAGGAAAATTCTTACCTGCCTTTATGACCACACAGGAATTCAAGCCTGGTGACCTGGCTAGAGGGGAGGATTGTGATTGTTTGGGTATATAACTAGAGACTTAAGAGAGAATGAAGGTGAATGAGAATTAAAGTGAATGAACTAGAGAGATTGGTGTGCTGAGATTCTAATTTTCTTGAAAAGAGTCCTCACCATTCACAGTTTCTCTCCTGAGCCTCTGGGATGTATAATATTAAGGCTGGTCCCTCTAATATTATACAAGATCTGGCACCCAATGTGGG
Organism: Peromyscus eremicus; assembly: GCF_949786415.1. Lineage (NCBI taxonomy): Eukaryota > Metazoa > Chordata > Mammalia > Rodentia > Cricetidae > Peromyscus > Peromyscus eremicus. Next base: position 35,754,679 of record NC_081438.1, on the reverse strand, counting down.
GCATGAAGCCATGACCCTGGGATTAAGAATCCCATGCTCTACCAACAGAGCTAGCAGGACTTTTTTCCTGCATCATGTCGCACCCTGAAAAATTGCTCACATGGAGAATGCTCATCATTCAGTCTCTGAGAGGAGGTGGAGAACATAGCTTCTAGATGCTTGGCCTGCTGACTAACTAATCCCAAGCCCACCAGAGGACAGCATTGAGTGCAGCTGAGAGGAGACCACCCAGAGTCTCACTGGGAAACTGACTTCACTGAAGTAAAGCCAGGAAAATTTGGCGACAAATATCTATTAGTTTTTATTGATATCTTTCAGGATGGGTAGAAACTTTTCCCACCAAGTAAGAGTTGGCCCAGATGGTGGTGAAAAAACTACTGAAGGACATCATCCCCGGGTATGAAACACCTGCATTGCTAGACTCAGATAATGGGAACTGCATTTGCTGCTCAGGTAACTCAACACTTAGCTAAGGTTTTGGGGGTGGATTGGAAATTACATTGTGCTTACAACACCAAAGTTCTGGACAAGTGGAGTGCATGAATCAGACACTAAAAGAGGCGCTTACCAAATTAACCATGGAGATTGGTGGAGATTAAGTGGCTCTCCTTCCTTTCTCTCTGTATCCAGTGTGAAACTCTTCTTATACACTCAGACTCATGCCATTTGAGATTATGTTTGGTTGACCCCCTCCCATACTCCCCAATTTACAGTCAGAACTGCTCACTGAATTCAATGATGTTAACTTGCAGCAGCCCCAGTAGTCAAGGATATCTGGCCGAGATTATGGGAGGTGTATGAAAAAGGCCCCCACACCCCACACCTCACACCAGTTTCAGTGCCTGGAGATTGGGTCTATGTCCACAGACATCAACACAAGACACCAGAACCTTGGTGGAAGGGATCCTTTCATCATGATCCTGATGACACCCACCGTCATCAAGGTTAACAGAATTGCCAATTGGATCCACCACTCCTAAGCCCATGCAGCTGATCCAGAGTTGACTGAGCTACTGAGACAAGCACCAGGAAAATCCTGCCAGAACTGGACTGAAAAACTTGACCCCAACAACCCACTGAGACTTAAACTGAAGGTCATATATCCTGATGGCAAGGCTGATGCCTGCCTTGTTCCTTGCCCTTCTGACATCAGGCGGAGCCATCAGTAGCCCATATCAACCCCTAAATCTCACATGACAGCTTTTAAACACTGATGGGAACCTGGAAAGCAGGTCTCTAAAATCTCCCCACTAGGGATCTGGTTCCTTGACATTGACTTTGACCTTTGTGGAATAACGGGCCCTGACTAGAAAAGTAAAGCCAGAGATATTGGATATACAACTGCATGGTCATATGATTGTCTAAAAAGGGCACATTTTATGTCTGCCCAGGTTGGGAACAATCAAGGGCTGACAAATATAGGGGCCTATCTGACTGACTACTACGGTGCGGTAGGTGACTGTGAGTCCACTGGGCACATGGTGGAAGCCCGCAGTTAAAAGAGACCTCATTACAGTCCACCAAAAGCCCAATAGAGTTCCAATGATCCCACAGTCCTACACCCGTGTAACATAGTCCACGTAGGACCGGTCACCCACTGTTGCAACCCTGTAACAATAACCTTCACAGAACAAGGTAAAAAGACTAAGGATTGGGATGGGGTGAAACATGGGGTATTAGGGTATATGAGTTTGGATATGATCCAGGGGTCCTATCTACTCTTTGGCTAAAAGCCTCAGAACCTACTCTTGCAAGAGGGCAGCAGATCCTTAAAGGATAGGGCCCAATAGAGTGCTGACTCCACCTGAACCAGCTCTTCCCCCAGGGAAAACACAAGCTGGTCCCACACCATTCCAGTCCCCTTATCAGGTTGCTATATTTCTCAGAGCACCTAACCTTACCATACCAGAGCTGGACCCCATCTTGAAACTGCTAGAGGTCTTCTCCAAAGTCCTCAATGTCTCTAAACCAAACCTCACCCATTCCTGCTGGTTATTCCTTGACACTAAACCACCCTACTATGAGGGAATAACTGCCATGGTGAAATACACTGAATCTGACCATCCTTCTCAATGCCATTTGCAGCAGAAATACAATTTTTGGCTTCTTGCATTTGGGTTTAAAAAACAGAAGATTATTTCTACGAATTCTGTAAGTCCACCATTTTGTGAGATGTGGATTAGCAACAAGGCATCTGACTGGATACATTGTCATCAATATAAAAGTGGAAATCATCAGGTGCATATTAGTATCTCCCAAGGAAAAGTCATTGATCAAAACCCTTATGGCTCACCATGAGGAAAGTATTCTCTCTCAGAATTGAGATGGCAAAGGAATGGTTTGAATGGAATTAGAGAAATTAGTTGTACTCTTGATGAACCTATGCAATGGAATGGTGTTGGGATGTCAGTTTCTATGTGGCATTTTGGCAATTCAATTCAGACTAATTTGGAGAAATGAACAAGTGCCTTACATTCTCTTAAACTATGGAAAGGAAGGTTAAACATTAATGATGGCACATATACTTTGTCCTTTAGATGAAGTCAAAGGCACCACTTTGTAGCACGTGTACCATTACCTTATGTATTACTGAAAGGGTCTAAACAATGGCACCCTAATCACTATACCATCACTTGGAACACTATACTCTTCATACCTGCATTAATGCTGGTATGTCATTAGATGTCACCTCTGAATGTTTATACATTCTTGGAGCAAGGCCAACAGTTTGGATGCCAGTGAAGTTTTTGAGGCCATGACATGCTAACTTGTAGTGATTCTAGTCCCAAAAATCTCTGAGAGAATATAAGAAGAACTCATAGGATGATTGAATTGATTGTTGCTGTGCTATGGGAATTATTGCATTAACTGTCAGCTGGACTGGCCCTTCATAAGGAAATTCAGACTGCTGAATTTATTAAAGACTGGCATAAACATGTGCAGAACTTTGGGCTCAGCAAAATAGAATAGACAGTTAGGTAGTCAATGAAATAGCTGATTTGAGACAAGTTGTAATCCTAATGGGAGATCAGTTAAAGACATTGAGGGAGCATATTAAATTAAAATGTGTTTAGAATGTGACATCTTATTGCATTACATCTTTAAGGTTACTGAAAGCAATTATAATTAGCAAGTGTTAAAATGCATTTGTTGGATCACCCCAATTCTTCTCAAATGATTGATGATTTACAACAAGAAAGGAAGGAAACTTTTTCAATTGAGGTATCTGATGTGTCTGGAATGGAAGTCATGGAAAGCATTGCAGATCCCTTAGCTTCATTCAGTCCTGTACTTCATTTTAATAGATTTCTTATCCTAACATTTGTTATACTTGTTTTCACTGTAGTAATTTTACTGGATGGAAAATGTATTCTGGCTTATCTACCTAAGACTGTGAGACAATATGATACATAAAAGGGGATCTTCACTGTGTGGCTGCATAATCTTGAAGGTAACAAAAACAGCTTAAACCAAAGGGGGAAATGTAGTGGGAATCTAATAGAGTCATTGTATCCTGGATAACCATTATAATGAAAAATTTGATTCTCAGTGTCTCTAGGGTAATAGCTGAACGTAGGTTTGGGGATTAAGCTCAGTGTTAAGAGCACTTGCCTAGCAAGTGCAAGGACCTGGGTTCTATCCTCAGCTCCAAAAAAAAAAAAAAAAGCAGAATGTAATAGTTGGTAGTTGAAGGTACCTAGACCCTGATGAAATCATAGTAGAGAACAGTGACTGTTTTCTGTGATTTATAGAGTTGTTTTTCTGAAGGGATTTTCCATCTGTTGCATGTTTTTAGTCACAAGACTGTCCAGGCATGCTTGGAGGTCTTAGATTATTGGGTACTGAAAACAGTGCACTATAAGGACTGAGGTAGCCGGGGTGTGATGACTTCCTTCAGAGAACATGTAGAATAGATCATAGGGACTTTGATATGAGGAACTTGTTGTACCCCAAACACAACTTTCCTGTACTCTCAGTAAATACACTTCTGAACATAGGTCCGAGGTTCAGTTCACAGAAACTGTTCTTCTTTACTGCCAGGGAGCCTAAATTAAATTTTGGAGTAACTCTCATTACTTAAGTGTCCGGAGCAATATGAAGCACCCAACAACACTTCCAAATGACATCATAATAAGACACAACAAATGGAATTTTTAAGTCTAGATGTGAATATGTGAGAGTTGCTTATATCATTTTCTGATATTGGCATATTGAAAATACTGTAAGGGGCTGTGAAAATGGCACCATAGTTAATAACACATATTGTTCCTGCAGAAGGCTTGAGTTGGTTCCTAGCACCAACTTGGATGGCTCACAACAGCTGTAAATCCAGCTCCAGGAGGATCCAATGCCTCTGGTTACCATGACCATCAGCACTCATGTGCAGACAGACAGACAGACAGACAGACACACACACACACACACACACACACATACACATACACATAATTAAAAGTAATAGAAATAGATGTTTAAAATAAAATATTGGGACTGCAGAGATGGCTCAGTGGCTAAGAGCACTGGCTGCTCTTCCAAAGGACCTGGAATCAGTTCCCAGCACCCACATGGGAGCTCACAAATGTCTGTAACTCTGTTCCAGGGCTTCTGACACCCTCAGAAAGACATACATGCAGGCAAAACACCAAAGAATATAAAATATAAAGAAATTAAATGTAAATAAATAAAATTTTATAGTAAACATTAATAATTAAACACTTAAAATAAAATATTAGTATCAACATTAATTAATTTTAAAGTAAAAAATCCTTTAAAATTTAAAAAATTAAATTAAAAAATTAATCTGAAAAATAAAAAAATATTTCATTCTCTGGGCTTGGGCTATAGCTTGGTGGTAGAATTACTGGCTAGAGTGCACCAGGCTTCGGTTTTGATACAATGAAAATACAAATTTCAATGAGGCGCCATTACCAACTTCCCCAAGACTCAGATAGTGTGGCAGGCAGGGCAGAAAGACCATGAGAGCCAGGCGGGGAGAGGAGAGCTGCAAAGTGCTGTCTTCCCTGGTCTGGAACTCACTGCAGCTGGGGTGACCTCCACAGGCCCTGTGGGTGATTTGACTGTCAACACTGCAGCAGGAAGCTCGGGGACCTGAGCCTGCCTGAGGATTTACACACAGCTAACCCTGGAATGGGGAAGGAAAGCGCCCGTGAACTCCAGTTCAGCCCCTGGGATCTACACAGTGGAATGGAGAACTGACTGCCACACGTTGTCCTCTGACATTTACATGTGCGCCAGGGAACACATGCCCCTCTCTGATAAATAAACAAGTATAACAAAAAAGGAAAAAGGAAACAGTTGCTGGGGGAGGACAAGAAGTCTATGTTAGTTGTGAACCTCGCACTCCTGTAAATAACCTCTTGCTCTCTCATGCTTCTATAAGTCC